>NC_088222.1:50587329-50809829 GCF_036934945.1 Oncorhynchus masou masou
GAAGTGGGCAGTCTATGTTTGTTTTTCTATGATTTGGGGATTTCTAGGTTTCGGCCTCGTATGGTTCTCAATCAGAGGCAGGTGTCATTAGTTGTCTCTGATTGAGAATCATACTTAGGTAGCCTGGGTTTCACTGTTTGTTTGTGGGTGTTTGTTTCCATGTCTGTGTTTTTCACCACACGGTACTGTTTTGGGTTTTGTTCGTTCCACATTTATTGTTTTTGTATTTCAGTCGTGTTCATGTGTAGTATTTCTTATTAAAAGAACCATGGACACTTGCCACGCCGCATATTGGTCCTCCGATCCTTCTCGCCTCTCCTCTTCGGAAGAAGAGGAGGAAATCCCTTACAAACCAAAAAAGTGTTAAACAAATATGTATATATTTTATATTTGAGATTCTTCAAATAGCCACCCTTTGCCTTGATGACAGCAATGCACAATCTTTGAATTCTCTCAACCAGTTTCACCTGGAGTGCTTTTCCAACAGATTAAATGGCATATAATTATGCCTTGAATTAAAAATAAATCACAGACAGTGGCACCAGAAAAGCAACCCATACCATTACACCTCCTCCTCCATGCTTTATGGTGGAAAGTACACTTGCGGAGATCATCTGTTCACCCACAACACGGCTCACAAAGAAACGGCGGTTGGAACCAAAAATCTTCAATTTGGACTCCAGGCCAAAGGACAAATTTCCACCGGTCTAATGTCCATTGCTCGTATTTTTCTCTCCCAAGCAAGTCTCTTCTTCTTATTGGTGTCCTTTAGTAGTGGTTCCTTTGCAGCAATTTGACCATGAAGGCCTGATTCACACAGTCTCCTCTGAACAGTTGATGTTGAGATGTGTCTATTACATGAACTCTGTGAAGCATTTATTTGGGCTGCAATTTCTGAGGCAGATAACTCTAATGAACTTATCCTCTGCAGCAGAGGTAACTCTGGGTCTTCCATTCCTGTAGCAGTCCTCATGAGAGCCAATTTCATCATAACGCTTGATGGTTTTAAAACTGCACTTGAAGAAACTTTCAAAGTTCTTGAAATGTTACGTAGTGACTGACCTTCATGCCTTAAAGTAACGATGGACTGTCATTTCTCTTTGCTTATTTGAGCTGTTCTTGCCATAATATGGACTTGGTCTTTTACCGGATAGCCCTATTACACCCTGTCACCAAGAACCCCAAATCAGATCAAATAACAACATTAGAGGATTAGATATCCAAGCCTTAAAAACAAAGGTGTCCATGTATGCCAATGACTCAAGTTTATATAATAATAATATATCCCATTTAGCAGACGCTTTTGTCCAAAGCGACTTACAAGTCGGCTGGGGCCACTACTTTTGCATATGGGTGGCCCCAGTGGGAAACGAACCCACGACTCTTGGCGTTGCAAGCGCCATGCTCTACCGACTGAGCCACACAGGACCCAGTCTGCAAGCTAGATCCTTGTTAGATGTCATTGAAGATATAGATAACCTTTCTGGACTCTCTGGACAAAAACCTAATTATGATAAATCAAATAAATTCTAATTTTATTAGTCACATGCGCCAAATATAACAGGTGTAGACCTTACAGTGAAATGCTTACTTACGAGCCCATAACCGACAGTGTAGTTTAAAAAAATAAATATAAGAATAAGAGATAAAAGTAACAAGTAATTAAAGAGCAGCAGTAAAAAATAACAATATATACAGGAGGATGGTTAGTTGAGGTAGTTGAGGTAGTATGCACATGTAGGTAGAGTTAATTAAAGTGACTATGCATAGATGACAACAGAGAGCGGCAATGCAAATAGTTTGGGTAGCCATTTGAGTAGATGTTCAGGAGTCTTATGGCTTGGGGGTAGAAGCTGTTAAGATGCTTCTTGGACCTAGATAAGTGTACCATATTATGTATTGGATCTTTAAAAAACACAACTTTTACATTACCCTACAGTTTACCTGTAAAATGACCAGACGGTGAAGTAGACATACTTGGTATTCATATCACAAAATATGTAAATGAGCTCTCCACAATGAATTGAATGAATGAAGATCCACAATGAAGATCTTGCAACCATTTTCTATTTATGGAAAAATTACACAGATTAACTCCTTAGTCATATCTCAGTTTACTCACTTACTTATGGCGCTGCCTGCTCCTGATGATTTGTTTTTTCAAATAAAAAATATCTGGGATGCTAAACCAGACATGATAAAGCGTACCTATCTATATAATGAATACTGTATGAACTGGGATCATTAAATATAAAATATAAAAATGGTTCTCAAGTAGAAAGTAAAAAGCTCATACCTTGTTTAAAAATTGGCTTTTTGCCTTTGTACAGATTGCCATATCTAATTTTTGATTAACTGAAAATGGCACCTTGTTCAAAGTATCTCTCTTGTACAAACAATGAAGAACTGGTTTAAATGTATATTTCAGCCCCCAGAAAAAAATTGAACAAATATTACAACAAATATTATGGTTGAATTCAAATGTGCTGGTTGATAAAATAACTGTATTTATGGAAAATGTATTTTAAGGGGTATTTTGTTTTTAAATTATATTTTAAGTTAAATCCTACAATTTGATTTTCCGGATTTTTTTTTTCTCATTTTGTCTGTCATAGTTGAAGTGTACCTATGATGAAAATTACAGGCCTTTCTCATCTTTTTAAGTGTGAGAACTTGCACAATTGGTGGCTGACTAAATACTTTTTTTGCCCCAATGTACACCTTACCCAAATACATTTAAACTCAGTTTTTCACAATTCCTGACATTTAATCCTAGTTAACATTCCCTGTCTTAGGTCAGTTAGGATCACCACTTTATTTTAAGAATGTGAAATGTCAGATAGAGAATTATTCAGCTTTTATTTCTTTCTTCACATTCCCAGTGGGTCAGAAGTTTACATACACTCAAGTAGTATTTGGTAGCATTGCCCTTAAATTCTTTAACTTGGGTCAAACGTTTCAGGTAGCCTTCCACAAGCTTCCCACAATAAGTTGGGTGAATTTTGGCCCATTCCTCCTGACAGAGCTGGTGTAACTGAGTCAGGATTGTAGGCCTCCTTGCTCGCACACGCTTTTTCAGTACTGCCCACAAATATTCAATAGGATTGAGGTCAGGGCTTTGTGATGGCCACTCCAATACCTTGACTTTGTTGTTCTTAAGCCATTTTGCCACAACTTTGGGAGTATGCTGGGGGTCATTGTCAATTTGGAAGACCCATTTGCGACCTAGCTTTAACTTCCTGACCGATGTCTCGAGACATTGCTTTCAATATATCCACATAATTTTCTTTCCTCATGATGCCATCTATTTTGTGAAGTGCACCAGTCCCTCCTGCAGCAAAGCACCCCCACAACATGATGCTGCCACCCCCGAGGTTCACGGTTGGGGTGGTGTTCTTCTGCTTGCAAGCCTCTCCCTTTTTCCTCCAAACATAACGATGGTCATTATGGCCAAACAGTTCTATTTTTTTTCATCAGACCAGAGGACATTTCTCCAAAAGTTCAGGTTATATCAATATAGGACTCGTTTTACTGTGGATATAGATACGTTTGTACCTGTTTCCTCCAGCATCTTCAGGCCCTTTGCTGTTGTTCTGGGATTGATTTGCACTTTTCGCACCAAAGTACATTCATCTCTAGGAGACAGCGGTATGACGGCTACATGGTCCCATGGTTTTTATACTTGCATACTATTGTTTGTACAGATGAACATGGTACCTTCTGGTGTTTGGAAATTGCGCTCAAGGATGAACCAGACTTGTGGAGGTCTACAATTCTTTTCTGAGGTCTTGGCTGATTTCTTTTCATTTTCCCATGATGTCAAGCAAAGAGCCACTGAGTTTGAAGGTAGACCTTGAAATACATCCACAGGTCCACCTCCAATTGACTCAAAATATGTAAATTAGCTTATCAGAAGCTTCTAAAGCCATTACATAATTTTCTGTTTATAAGCTGTTTAAATGCACAGTCAACTTAGTATATGTAAACTTTAGACCCACTAGAATTGTGATACAGTGAAATATACGTGAAATAATCTGTCTGTAAACAATTGTTGGAAAAATGACTTGTGTCATGCACAAAGTAGATGGCGTAACCGACTTGCCAAAACTATAGTTTGTTAACAAGAAATTTGTGGAGTGGTTGAAAAACGAGTTTTAACGACTCCAACCTAAGTGTATGTAAACTTCCGACTTCAACTGTATATATGGGGCTATATATATATATCAATCTAGAACAGGAGTATCTATTTTGGATGCAATCTGAATGGAGATGATGGAGATAGAGAAAGACTGTGCACTGATTTAAAGCAAAGATACTGTGACGAAACTCCCACTGTCTGTCAAATTCTTTCTCTGCTCGTTTACCTAAAGTAGGGTTTCTGGTGGGCAGAGTTGGCAGGATTGTGACAATCTCGTGACGATCCTCCCAAAAGGGTATAAATACACCTTTTCCCCATACATTGAGAAGACCCTCTCCACACAGACACAGTTTTTTTTTGTGGCATTTTGGGGCTTCGGTGTGTTTGTATATTTTGGCACCTCTCAACACACCTCATTATCACCATCTATGCACGCATCCACTCACTTACACTACTGACTACACACACCATTATTATTTGTATATAGGTTACTTGATTTAATGAAAATAGTTTTGTTATTATTTATCTCCGTGTTGTCTCCCTCTGTTACGGGTTAATTGCCGGTTCGTAACAAGTGGGGGCTTGTCCGAGATACAAGGTTGGTTTCTAGACATTTTGGCATATATCATTTTTTTGCATTATGATGGGTTAATGCTAATTGGGATGCACTTTGGTTGCTATTTACGGAGCATTTGTGCCGTTTTTTTTTTTTTTACTGCAAATTCGCATTAAGACTATGTTTGAGCTATTAGGATTCGGGGAAGCTCCTTATATCATCTCTTTCCTGTGGTGCCCTGTGTGACTGGCACTTGTTCTGGTCCGGTTTGGTGTGCTCAGCAGGGGAAGTGCGAGATTTCTTTTTAGCAGTTACTTGTGACTATGGCTTCTAATGTTGACAAGGTCATTTGCGTTCCATCAGAGGAACTGTTAGAATTATGTACTAAAGAACAGGTGTTGAAGATCGCTGAACACTACCAGGTTGAAATTAGTGATAAACATCAAACAATTCTGTTAAGTTGATATTGGAGGCCAATCTGATGGATTGTGGTATCCTCGTAGTTAGCACTGAGGCAGCCTCTGCCGAGGACTCCCCATTCCCCCAGCTGTCTCCCCGTTTCGCTACAATGGCCGATCCGTCTGTTAGCCATAGTAGTCTTCCTTTTGAACAGCAGAAAGAACTGCTTATGTTACAGCTAGAGCATGATCGTGTTAAGCTAGAGTATGATTGTACTAAGCTAGAGTATGTTTGTACTAAGCTACAAGAGCATGATCGTGTTAAGCTAGAGTATGATTGTACTAAGCTAGAAAAGCATGATCGTGTTAAGCTAGAGTATGATTGTACTAAGCTAGAAGAGCATGATCGTGTTAAGCTAGAGTATGATTGTACTAAGCTAGAAGAGCATGATCGTGTTAAGCTAGAGTATGATTGTAGAAAGCTAGAAGAGCATGATCATGTTAAGTATGAAAAGGAATTGGAATTTAAACAGGATTTGGAACGTTGAAGTCAAGCTGCCACAAGAGCGGCTGGAATTGGTTAGGGATGGAAAGCTCTCGGGGGAGTTTGCTTAGGGAAGGTGACCCTGATTTACCTAGGGGTCGCTCCTCTCTCGGTCATGCCCCGGACACTTTTGATATTGTTGGAAATGTACGGCTGTTGCCAAAATTTAATGAGAAGGACCCTGAGACATTTTTTGTTGTTTTTTGAGTGTGTTGCTAAAACTAGTTGGCCTGATTCTGATTCTGCGTTTTAATGTTGCAGTGTGTGTTGACTGGTAAGGTGCAGGAAGCATATTCAGCTCTTAGTGTAGCTGACAGCATCAGCTATGCTAAGGTTAAAATGGCTGTGTTACAGATTTACAAATTGGTTCCTGAGGCTTACCGCCAAAAATTTAGAACTTTAAAAAGGGCTGATAAACAGACTCATGTTGAGTTTACAGTTTAATCGCTGGTGTTCTGCCTCTGCAGTCAAGACTTTCCAGGGGCTGTGTGATCTGATTATCCTAGAGCAATTTAAGGATACAATCCCTGATTCAATAGCCACGTATATTAACAAACGAAAAGTGATGACTGTCTCTGAAGCTGCGGTTTCGGGCGGACAAGTATGTTATGACTCACAAAAGTGGCTTTGCAGAGCCACATATTCAGAGTAAGTGGGAGCGTTCGGAGAGATTTGGTTTTTGCCCACGAGACACTCTGGTTCACAGGCAGAGCTTCATTCATCTAGGGTTGAGCCTGGCTCCTGAGGCTCCTGAGGTAAACATGGTTTCTGTCAAGAGTGTCAAGACTGTTCTCAGGGCTAAAGGTAAATGTAATACTCGCACTGTCCCACATCCGTTCTCTCCTTTCACTCCGTCTCATGCCCAGGTACATGTGAAAGTCCCAATTGACCCAGATTATTTGCCTTTCATTACAGATGGTTTTGTGTCTCTGTTAGGAAGTAACAACCCAGTGCCAGTGAAGATCCTGAGGGACATGGGTGCCTCTGAGTCGTTTGTGTTCGATTCTTTGTTACCCTTCCCTGATGAGACTGATTCGGGGAACAGTGTTTTAATTAGGGGAATTGGGTTGAACACTGTCAGTTCCCTTGCATAAACTGATGTTGGTTTCTGAACTGGTGAAAGGCGAAGTTGTTGTAGGGGTGTGTCCTTCCATTTCCTGTTGAGGATATCGACGTTATCCTTGGGAATAACTTGGCTGGAGAGTGTGTATGGCCCGTTGTGTCTCCACCTCTAGTGGTTTCCGATAAGCCGTCGTTTGTAAGGATTCCCGATGAGAGCACGCAGAGTGTTCTCTGCGCGAGCGGTGACACATCCCATGAGCCTGGGCGACCTGGTCACTGCGCCGGGTAACAATAATGTTCTAAAGAAATATGTCACTACTTTCCCTGTTATCCCGTTATCAGTGCTCCGCTCCAATCTAATCAAGGAGCAGTTGGCTGACCCCAGAATATAATCATTGCATGACCAAATTTTGCTTGCCGAAACAGTTGGGAATTGGTGCCCATGGCTATTTTCTCCAGGATGATGTCCTGATGAGAAAATAGGTGCCACGTAGTAGTTGTTTAGTGGGGGAGGCTATTAGTCAGGTTGTTGTACCAGTTAACTTTCGTGAGTTGGTGTTGAAAACTTCCCACGATGATGTTACTGGACATCTGGGCATGAGGAAAACCTGCAATTGCATACTGAGACATTTTTTTCGGCCTAGGTTAAAGAGGGATGTTTCTGCGTTCATCAAAACCTGTCACACCTGTCAATTAACGGGTAAACCTAATCAAGCTATTAAGCTGGTACTACGGTTTCCTCTTCCCGTAGTCAGCCAGCCTTTTGAGTATCTGATTGTTGACTGTGTTAGCCATCTCGCTCTAAGAATGGTAGTAGTTAACTGCTCACTGTGATGTGTCAGACTACTAGGTTTCCTGCTGCCTATCCTCTCCGGTCTATCACGACTAAGTCCGTGCTAAAAGCTTTGACTCAGTTTATCTCGCTGTTTGGAATCCCTAAGGTTATTCAGAGTGACCGAGGCTCTAATTTCACCTCTAATCTGTTTGGTCACGTTCTCCAACAGCACCATATTAAAACATAATTTGGCTAGCTCCTATCACGCGCAGAGTCAAGGAGCGCTGGAACGTTTCCATCAAACAGTTACGTCTTTGTTGAGAGCTTATTGTACGGAGATGGATAAGGATTGGGAGGAGGGGTTGCCATGGTTACTGTTAGCCGCCAGGGAGGTTTCACAGGAGAGCACAGGTTTCAGTCCAAACGACATAGTGTGTGTGGGCTTCAAGCAGTGCTCCAGGATGGTTGGAAGTCTCCCAAGCCACCTCAGTCCCTGTTATCTTTTGTGTGTGATTTCCAGTGATGCCTGATTTCCAGTCATGCCTGTGAGATGGCATGACAGTGGAGGATGAAAGGAATATTTGATCGGCGAGCTGAGTCTCGTCACTTTAGTCCAGATGACCAGGTTCTTGCTCTGCCAAATGTTGGTTCTCTTTTTCAAGGTCCATATACGGTTGTGCACCAGTGTACTAGGCAAAACTATCTAGTTGCCACTCTGGGAATGGAGGAAAGCGCACCAACTGTGCCATGTAAATCTACTAAAACCCTATTATGTACGTTCCTCTGGGGCCGAACAGTGGGAGTCCGCAGAGGACGTTAAACCGGTTCTTTTGGCCGGTACTGATACATCGCTGGGTTCTTCTGTTTGTCATGCTGTGTCCATGCATGTTGAGGAGGAAGTCCCTGGTCCTAACGATTGCGTACTGCAGAGTAGATTGAAAAATTTAGAGTCACTGGATGTTTTGGATAGCCTTCTCGGTCCAGTCATGAATATACACGGCTGTGACGATAAACGAAGACAATTTTCTAGGGAGGTAATGCGGTCGGCAATTGATTGTGAGGTATTCTAGTTTGGGTGAACAAAAGGACTTGAGTTCCTGTACGTTACCAGAATCACACCATGAGTAGCTAATCATGAAACATACTCCTCCACCTTTCTTCTTCCCGGAGAGAACTTTATTGTTATCCACACGATGTATGGACGGGGACAGTATATCCGGAGTGAGCTATGATCCGTGACACAGAGTATGCTACAGTCCCTGATGTCTCTCTGGAAGGAGATCCTCGCCCTGAGCTTGTCTACTATATTGTCCAGGGACTGAACATTAGCAAGTAATATACTCGGAAGTGGTGGATGGTGTGCACACCTCCTGAGTTGGACTAAAAGTCGACTCCGAATATGCCAGCGGCGTCTTGGAGCAGCCTCTGGCATAAGTTCAATCTCCTTGGAAGGCACAAACAAAGGATCCAACTCAGGAAAGTTGTATTCCTGGTCGAAATGCTGGTGAGTTACCACCTCTCTGATATTCAAAAGTTATTTCCAGCTATATTTAATAATGCAAAGAAAGTTCTGGGCTAATAACGTGATTTTTTAAAATACTGTAAAATTTGCTTAGGAGCCTGAAACAAGGTGGCCATTTCAATTGGTGCCATCTAGCTCCTTATCAGATTTACATGAACACAAGTTACATCAATAAGGGATCATAGCTTTCACCTGAATTCAAGGAAAGAACCGGTGTCCTTAATGTTTTGTACACTCAGTGTATATCTGGAGAAGAGTGTAAAACAATTTCTAGAGTGTTGAAAGTTTCCAAGAGCACAGTGGTCTCCATCATTGGGAAATGGAAAAAATATGAAACTACCCAGACTCTGCCTAAAGCTGGCCGTCCGACCAAACTTAGCAACCGGGAAAGAAGGACCTTGGTCAGGGAAGAACCCAATGACCACTCTGACAGAACTACAGAGTTCCTTAGCTGACATTGGAGAACCTGCCAGAAGGACAACTATCTCTACAGCACTTCACCAAGATGGAAACCACATGACATCCGTTTGTGGCTCAAAGTGTATTTCTCATTCAATCTGCCGTGTCCACCTCCTATTCTGAGCAAGGGAGAGTGAGACTTGTGGTCAGACTCGCTCAGGTGAATCACACTTTTTTAAATGCTGATTTGAATGTCATTGACAAAACAGAAAAGTGTCAAAGAATCTTTTCACAAACATCCTTTCTGAATTTAAAATTAATCCTAGTAATCATCAGAAGTATCTGTAATATGGTTACAATACTTTAGCCTGTAACGTAATGGATTACAATTCCAGTATTTTTGTAATCAGAGAGGACGCACACGTGCCATGTGTGGGTACCTGTAGTATGTGTAGGTTGAATGTGCCAGAGGCTTTCTTTATGAACACATCTCACATCTCCCAGTGAGCAATATTACTTTTGTCTACCCTTGGGAGATTTCACAAGGCAAGATCAAATTCCATCAAACATGTCTTCTATCATCACTTGAATTGGTATTATGTCAGACTGTTAAACAGCCATCACTAGCACAGAGCAGCTGCTGCCTACATACAGACTTTAATTAATTGGCCACTTTAATAAACGGAACACTAGTCACTTTAATAATGTTTACATATCTTGCATTACTCATCTCATATGTATATACTATATTCTATACTATCTATTGCATCTTATCCTATGCCTCTCTGACATTGCTCATCCATATATTTATATATTTTTATTACATTCCTTACTTAGCTTTGTGTGTATTAGGTACTTGTTGTGGAATTGTTAGATATTACTTGTTAGATATTGCTGTACTGTCGAAACTAGAAGCACAAGCATTTCACTACACTCGTAATAACATCTGCTAACCATGTGTATGTGACCAATAAAATGTTATTTTGATGTCAACGCAGAGAATCCCCCTTGTCTGGTGAGGAGAAGGAGAAAGAAGATAGAAAGAGAGGAGGCTGAAGGAAGAAAAAGAGAGGAGGGGGAAAGAAAGAGAGCTTGTGTGTGTGTGTGTGTGTGTGTGTGTGTGTGTGTGTGTGTGTGTGTGTGTGTGTGTGTGTGTGTGTGTGTGTGTGTGTGTGTGTGTGTGTGTGTGTGTGTGTGTGTGTGTGTGTGTGTGTGTGTGTGTGTGTGTGTGTGTGTGTGTGTGTGTGTGTGCTTATGCATGTGTACTCACAGTGAGTTAGGGCGGCTCTGTGAGTTCTGCCTGGCCATCAGGCCCCCGTCCTGATCTCCGTCAGTGCTGGTCAGGCTGTTGCGTTGGGTCCAGCTGCCGCTGCTGTTATGGTTGACCGCTGCTGTGGAGGAAGAGCGGGTGGCTGATGGGTTGTTGTGGGAGGCATTGGCCTGGGCCGGATGAAGCTGCTGGGGCTCTGGAGTAGAGTTCACTACCACGCTGTTCCTCTTATCCACTATGTAACAGCAAGAAGAAGATGTACACTGAGTATACAAAACGTGAGTGGCTGAGAGGAGGATATTTAAGATTGGTGATCAACGTGTCAGCCGCTAAAGCAAATGCCGACTGACACTTTGAACATCGAAGAAGGGTGTGTGTGGTAAAGAGACTGTTGTGCTCCTGCCTACCTTTCTGGGTGTGTGTGGGTGTGTGGAAGAGGGTGAGGGGTCTCTCGCTGCAGGACGGGGCTTTGCTCTCTGCGCTTTTCCTCCGAGGCTGCAGGTTGAGCTGTAGGTTGGCCGGGCCACCTCCCGGAACTGGCATATCCTTGAATATCTGCACACACAGGACCGTCAAATTCAACCTACACATACATAGAATACCGGTACCCACCCATGGCTAATATATCACACAACTAACTATACATTAGTTCACACAACTATAAATAGTTTGACAGTCCTATAGTAGAGCCTTTGTGAGAAGAGAGGAGATTATAATGATCTGTTATACATAGCGTAATACTTTCCATTTCACTCCCATAATGGTTTCAGGTTTTCAGAGATGTTATCAGCAAGTAATACTGTTGATGCTTATGTTCCCACATTCCTCTGACAACTTTGCTCCCGTTCCATTCAGATAATCAAATCAAAACTCTGGGGCTGATGAATCTGGGTCATTAGTTTGCACCGGTATGCTTAGTGAGAAATACTCCTCCACCCTGGCTAACCAGATTATAGTTGTGACTTTTCTCACCCTTCCTCTCGTAGGCCCCTTTTCAGAATGTGCTTGACTTACAAAAAACTTTAGGTATTGGGTATTGGACAGAGGTTGAACAGTTGCCCTACACACCATTGTGTATGTCCAGGGAAAGAGAAATGTGGTAATGTGGTGATAGGGGCTGCGACTTAGAGACTTGTGCCGTCATCCATGTCTGGCTGTTGAACTGTGTTGAACAACTGACTGTCTGACTCACCCTCTCGTGGTTCTCGATGAGGATCTCTACCACAATGTTCTGGAACTTGATGTCCATGATGGCGGCCACAGTCTCCTCCTGGGGCCTCAGCAGAGTGGGGCCAAACACCACGCCCAGGTTGGCCACAGTCATCAAATTCTGCTGGTGGTGACTGGCCACACTGGGGGAGGGAGGGAGGAGAAAGAAAGGAGAAAGATGAAGAGGTGTGTTTGTGTGTGTGTGAGAGAGAGGGGGGGAGGGGGGAGAGAGAGAGAGAGACAGACAGACACAACGAGAAAGAGAGAGAGATAGACAGACAGACAGACAGACAGACAGACAGACAGACAGACAGACAGACAGACAGACAGACAGAATGAGAGAGACAGAAAGAGAGGGAAGGAGAGAGAGAGAGAGACATGCCCAAGGCATGTTTTTGCATGATTTGGGAATGCCCAGAGGTCCTCCCACTCTGGAATCAGGTTTTAATTTCTTTATCCACCATTGTTGCTAAAAAATATACTCTTTTCACCAACAACAATCAATGACGATTCTTTCATGGAACGAAAAACCAATATGGCTAGCTGGACTTACAGCAGCCAAAAAGATAGTTGTTTTGCTTTGGCAAGAGCCTTACTCTCTGTCAAAGGGCGCTTTCATTTATGGACCCAGCTAATATGGAACTTTCTGTGTCCCATATGCATGGTGCTAAAGAGACAAATGTTGAGCTGTGGTCTACTGAAAAAAAATAAGAGAATTGCTATGATATCTTCAGTAAATGGGGTCCTGTGTGGTTGCGGGGTGGGAACGGGTGGGTGTTCAGTTTTTTGTCTGTGTTACCATAAATTGAATTAAATACAATAAATTGACCACCCCAACAACAACAGCATCATCTCGCTAGTGTGCTATAAAAGGAATAGAGTGCCATTTAAAACACAAAATAAGTGATTCTTATCAGAAATTATGTCTTTCAGTGAGCGGGCTTATTTGGCTCTGTTTAGCTAAAAGATATGATAATGTGGCTCTTTATTCAGTAGCGCTTAAAATGTACCTAACAACCATGTTATGTCCGATTGTGACATGCAAGTTCAAATACATTTTAAAGCCAAGAAGTTATGTCCGATTGTGACATGCAAGTTCAAATGCATTTTTACATGACCAAATTAGTAGATGGCCTGCAAAAAGAATACGCGCGCACTGTAAAAATGTGTGGACCAGAAAAAGGCTTTCACTATATATTGTTCCTGCAGTGAGGAATTGCAATCTTTAGTGAATATATATATATATATATATATAACTCATTTGCAGAAATTTGTTGTTTGGAGCTCAAAAAGCAGTAGTGAAAGTATGCAAACTAGGGAGACAAATTAACGGCTCTTTCAAAGATGCAATTTGGTTCCCGACGATCACAAAAAATAACCGCTCTAATAGAGCCGTTCATTAGCGAACGACCCTTCACTATCACTGATGTGTTCTTTAATTGCAACACATATCACTAATGCCAGTTTCCAGTTGGCCAAAATAACTGCTATATCATAGTGCACATGCCAACAAAGTCAAGCCCTTCCTTTAGCTAAATTTCGAACACTTCAACACTGTTATTATCCAACATCTGCCCATTTCGATCTACAGAACAACTGATATGTACAATTTCTGGACTTACCATCTCATATGTAACAGCACATGAAATCCAAATAGAAATGTAAATAGAAATGGTGAACATCAAAAGTCGTGCAATAAATTCACAGACAACACAAAGATTCCTTGATGACCTTTCAGATTCCCTCTGTCTACCCAAGGACGCCAGAGGACAAAAATCAGTTAACCACCTAACTGAGGAACTCAATTTAACCTTGCGCAATACCCTAGATGCAGTTGCACCCCTAAAAACTAAAAACATTTCTCATAAGAAACTAGCTCCCTGGTACACAGAAAATACCCGAGCTTTGAAGCAAACTTCCAGAAAATTGGAACTGAAATGGCGCCACACCAAACTGGAAGTCTTCTGACAAGCTTGGAAAGACAGTACCGTGCAGTACCGAAGAGCCCTTACTGCTGCTCGATCATCTTATTTTTCCAACTTAATTGAGGAAAATAAGAACAATCCGAAATTCCTTTTTGATACTGTCACAAAGCTAACTAAAAAGCAGCATTCCCCAAGAGAGGATGGCTTTCACTTCAGCAGTGATAAATTCATGAACTTCTTTGAGGAAAAGATCATGATTATTAGAAAGCAAATTACGGACTCCTCTTTAAATCTGCGTATTTCTTCAAAGCTTAGTTGTCCTGAGTCTGCACAACTCTGCCAGGACCTAGGATCAAGAGAGACGCTCAAGTGTTTTAGTACTATATCTCTTGACACAATGATGAAAATAATCATGGCCTCTAAAACTTCAAGCTGCATACTGGACCCTATTCCAACTAAACTACTGAAAGAACTGCTTCCTGTGCTTGGCCCTCCTATGTTGAACATAATAAACGGCTCTCTATCCACTGGATGTGTACCAAACTCACTAAAAGTGGCAGTAATAAAGCCTCTCTTGAAAAAGCCAAACCTTGACCCAGAAAATATAAAAAACTATCGGCCTGTATCGAATCTTCCATTCCTTCCTAAAGAAAAACAATGTATATGAAATGCTTCAGTCTGGTTTTAGACCCGATCATAGCACTGAGACTGCACTTGTGAAGGTGGTAAATGACCTTTTAATGGCATCAGACCGAGGCTCTGCATCTGTCCTCGTGCTCCTAGACCTTAGTGCTGCTTTTGATACCATCGATGACCACATTCTTTTGGAGAGATTGGAAACCCAAATTGGTCTACACGGACAAGTTCTGGCCTGGTTTAGATCTTATCTGTCGGAAAGATATCAGTTTGTCTCTGTGAATGGTTTATCCTCTGACAAATCAACTGTAAATTTCGGTGTTCCTCAAGGTTCCGTTTTAGGACCACTATTGTTTTCACTATATATTTTAACTCTTGGGGATGTCATTCGAAAACATAATGTTAACTTTCACTGCTATGCGGATGACACACAGCTGTACATTTTAATGAAACATGGTGAAGCCCCAAAATTGCCCTCGCTAGAAGCATGTGTTTCAGACATAAGGAAGTGGATGGCTGCAAACTTTTTACTTTTAAACTCGGACAAAACAGAGATGCTTGTTCTAGGTCCCAAGAAACAAAGAGACCTTCTGTTGAATCTGACAATTAATCTTGATGGTTGTACAGTCGTCTCAAATAAAACTGTGAAGGACCTCGGCGTTACTCTGGACCCTGATCTCTCTTTTGAAGAACATATCAAGACCATTTCAAGGACAGCTTTTTTCCATCTACGTAACATTGCAAAAATCAGAAACTTTCTGTCCAAAAATTATGCAGAAAAATTAATCCATGCTTTTGTCACTTCTAGGTTAGACTACTGCAATGCTCTACCTTCCGGCTACCCGGATAAAGAACTAAAATAACTTCAGTTAGTGCTAAATACGGCTGCTAGAATCCTGACTAGAACCAAAAAAATGTATCATATTACTCCAGTGCTAGCCTCCCTACACTGGCTTCCTGTCACGGCAAGGGCTGATTTCAAGGTTTTACTGCTAACCTACAAAGCATTACATGGGCTTGCTCCTACCTATCTCTCTGATTTGGTCCTGCAGTACATACCTACACGTACGCTACGGTCACAAGATGCAGGCCTCCTAATTGTCCCTAGAATTTCTAAGCAAACAGCTGGAGGCAGGGCTTTCTCCTATAGAGCTCCATTTTTATGGAATGGTCTGCCTACCCATGTAAGAGACGCAAAAACTCGGTCTCAACCTTCAAGTCTTTACTGACTCATCTCTTCAGTGGGTCATATGATTGAGTGTAGTCTGGCTCAGGAGTGGGAAGGTGAACGGAAAGGCTCTGGAGCAACGAACCTCCTTTGCTGTCTCTGCCTGGCCGGGTCCCCTCTCTCCACTGGGATTCTCTGCCTCTAACCCTATTACAGGGGCTGAGTCACTGGCTTACTAGGGCTCTTTCATACTATCCCTAGGAGGGGTGCGTCACTTGAGTGGGTTGAGTCACTGATGTGATCTTCCTGTCTGGGTTGGCGCCCACCCTTGGGTTGTGCCGTGGCGGAGATCTTTGTGGGCTATACTCTGCCTTGTCTCAGGATGGTAAGTTGGTGGTTGAAGATATCCCTCTAGTGGTGTGGGGGCTGTGCTTTGGCAAAGTGGGTGGGGTTATATCCTTCCTGTTTGACCCTGTCCGGGGGTGTCCTCGGATGGGGCCACAGTGTCTCCTCACCCCTCCTCAGCCTCCAGTATTTATGCTGCAGTAGTTTATGTGTCGGGGGGGCTAGGGTCAGTTTGTTATATCTGGAGTACTTCTCCTGTCCTATCCGGTGTCCTGTGTGAATTTAAGTATGCCCTCTCTAATTCTATCTTTCTCTCTTTCTTTCTCTCTCTCGGAGGACCATGCCTCAGGACTACCTGACATGATGACTCCTTGCTGTCCCCAGTCCACCTGGCCGTGCTGCTGCTCCAGTTTCAACTGTTCTGCCTGTGATCATTATTATTTGACCCTGCTGGTCATTTATGAACATTTGAACATCTTGGCCATGTTCTGTTATAATCTCCACCCGGCACAGCCAGAAGAGGACTGGCCACCCCACATAGCTTGGTTCCTCTCTAGGTTTATTCCTAGGTTTTGGCCTTTCTAGGGAGTTTCTCCTAGCCACTGTGCTTCTACACCTGCATTGCTTGCTGTTTGGGGTTTTAGGCTGGGTTTCTGTACAGCACTTTGAGATATCAGCTGATGTACGAAGGGCTATATAAATACATTTGATTTGATTTGGATTTGAATGCAAGTGAAATCTAACCCATGAAGACCAGTTCGGGATTATCCATAATCCTATCTCAGCATGCTGGACAACAACAAAGAGGGTAAGAGTTTTAGGTCTGCAGCCTGCCTCTGACAGTAACCTACCGTCACCCTGACATAATCCTAATGCTGGAGGATCACTGAGACAGACAGATGGCTCCACTGCCTCAATTGGACAACAATACCCAAAAGGATAGAATGAGGCCAGGACCAAACTAATGCTGTGTGTTGATCGTGGTGTGTAGTAGGGGGGAACACAGGGGAAAGCCTGGAGCCATTACTGCATACTGCTGTCAACAGTTCAGTGCAGAGGTCATTACCAAGCCAATCCTCTTATATTTTATTCATTTATTTTTTTCACCTTTATTTAACCAGGTAGGCAAGTTGAGAACAAGTTCTCATTTACAATTGCGACCTGGCCAAGATAAAGCAAAGATAGGCGTGGTCATGGTCATGGCCGGATCCCTTTTTCTGTGTTACAAATCCCCCTGACCGTACTGCGCTGATGACCATGACTACAACTGAGTCCCAAATTGCCCCTTATTCCTATTGAGTGCACAACATTTGCACAACGTGGACCCCGGGCCTAAACTTAACCTACTTTGCCAAGTGTTTGGTAAGCAGGTCCAGCATCTGGCGGTTTTTCTCTGGGAGCCGGTGGATGATGCTGTGGATCTCTGTGATCCTCGCCTCCTGATTGTCCAGTTCTACAGAGAGAGAGGGGGGGAGGGATGGATGGAGGGGGAGAGATGGAGAGAGAGAGATAGAGGAGGGGAGAGGTAGAGAAGAGATGGAGGGGGGAGAGAGTGCGAGAGAGAGGTGGAGCAGAGGGGAAGAGATGAAGGTGGAAGGTGAGGTTAGTAAGGACACTGGCTTCCTGTACTCCTCTGTCTAAATAACCGTGACAACTTCATGTAGAACACTCTTTTCGGAATTATCATAACATATTGGCGCTGTTGCATTTACCAGAAGGCTGGTGAAATAATACTATAGTACCCTGCCCTTGGTTCAATTCCCCTTTACCTGCCCACACGGCCAATATACTATACTGCTGCTTACCACAAGAGCTTATCATACCACAGATTTGATCAAAGCACTTATTCCTTGGAGACTGAGGTAACTATTGGTTACAACCTGCATGTAGTTTCTGAATGCAGCCAGCATTATCCTTATCCTCCATTAACCTGAGAGAGGTTTGCCTCAGAACACCTTCACTACTGAACCCTACAGTACCTCTGTCCTAGTTTTGAGATACCAGACCAGTCAACACTGAACAACAGCTGGAGTTGAGGCTACGTCTCTGTCTCTCCTCTAGTGTCTTCTGGACTGGGACAGGGCTGCCCAACCGGGGTCAAGAATTGAATCAAATCGAATTGGTTACCTTTCAAATCATTTGAGCATATAGTTAATATTCCATTGGTTCCATTGCGCCAGCCAGGCAAACACAATGAAAAGCAGCTGAAGTTCGAAACACAGATACATCTGAAATAAGACAAATGCCATTTGAAACCAGGACTGCAGGTCATTGCACAAATGGGTCACTGGGCAGGTGTGTGTGTCTGCAGGTCAGTGCACTGTGCTGTCTCAGAGTGGTCCAGCCAGCTAGGTTACAGCCAGAAAGCCAGCCAGGCCTCGGGGAGCAGACAGCTGATGGATGGCCCTCATCAGTCACCACAAAGCCAGTTGACAGAGCATTCACAGGGGGTGACACTACATCATACCACCACTGTCACCTCCCCACCGCAATCGACTCCCAGTGTCTTCGCATACACACATACCTGCGCGCGTATACACACCAACATTTTTTTATTTAACCTTTATTTAACTAGGCAAGTCAGTTAAGAACAAATTCTTATTTTCAATGACGGCCTACAAAAAGGCAAAAGGCCTCCTGCGGGGGGCCTGGGATTAAAAATTAAATAAAAAATACAATATAAATATAGGACAAAACACACATCACAACAAGAGAGACAAGACAACAGTACATAAAGAGAGACCTAAGACAACAACATAGCAAGGCAGCAACACATGACAACACAGCATGGTAGGAACACAACATAACAAACAACATGGTAGCAACACAACATGGTAGCAGCACAAAACATGGTACAAACATTATTGGGCACAGTCAACAAATGGCAAGAAGGTAGCGACAACAATACATCACACAAAGCAGCCACAACTGTCAGTAAGAGTGTCCATGATTGAGTCTTTGAATGAAGAGATTGAGATAAAACTGTCCAGTTTGAGTGTTTGTTGCAGCTCTTTCCAGTCGCTAGCTGCAGCGAACTGAAAAGATGAGCGACCCAGGGATGTGTGTGCTTTGGGGACCTTTAACAGAATGTGACTGACAGAACGAGTGTTGTATGTGGAGGATGAGGGCTGCCGTAGCTATCTCAGATAGGCTTAAGAGGGTTTTATAAATAAGCATCAACCAGTGGGTCTTGAGACGGGTATACAGAGATGACCAGTTTATAGAGGAGTATAGAGTACAGTGATGTATTCTATAAGGAACATTGGTGGCATATCTGATGGCTGAATGGTAACGACATCTAGCTGCTCGAGAGCACCCTTCTCCGTAATCTAGGATGGGTATAACGGTCATCTGAATCAGGGTTAGTTTGGCAGCTGGGGTGAAAGAGGAGCGATTACGATAGAGGAAACCAAGTCTAGATGTATCTTTAGCCTGCAGCTTTGATATGTGCTGAGAGAAGGACAGTGCACCGTCTATCAATACTCCCATGTATTTTATGAGTTGACTACCACAAGCTCTAAACCCTCAGAGGTAGTAATAACACCTGTGGAAGGGCATTATTTTTACCAAACCACATGACCTTGTTTTGGAGATGTTCAGAACAAGGTTAAGGGTAGAGAAAGCTTGTTGGACACTAAGAAAGCTTTATTATAAAACATTTAACACAAAATCCGGGGAGGGGCCAGCTGAGTATAAGACTGTATAATCTGCATATAAATGGATGAGAGAGCTTCCTACTGCCTGAGCTATGTTGTTGATGTAAATTGAGAAGAGCGTGGGGCCTAGGATTGACCCTTGGGGTACTGCCTTGGTGACAGGCAGTGGCTGAGACAGCAGATTTTCTGACATTATACACTGCACTCTTTGAGAGAGGTAGTTAGCAAACCAGGCCAAAGTCCCTTCAGAGACACCAATACTCCTTAGCCGGCCCACAAGAATGGAATGGTCTACCGTATCAAAAGCTTTGGCCAAGTCAATAAAAATAGCAGCACAATATTGCTTAGAATAAAGGGCAATGGTGACATCATTGAGGACCTTTAAGGTTGCAGTGACACATCCATAACCTGAGCGGAAACCAGATTGCATACCCGAGAGAATAGCAGACATCAAGAAAGCCAGTCAGTTGATTATTGAGTTTTTTGAAACACTTTTGATAAACAGGGCAAAATAGAAATAGGCCTATAACAGTTAGGATCAGCTTGATCTCCTCCTTTAAATAAAGGATGAACCGTGGCTGCCTTCCAAGCAATGGGAACCTCCCCAGAAAGGAGAGGCAGGTTAAAAAGGTTAGAGATACGCTTGGCGATGATAGGGGCAGATGTTTTTTGGGGGTCGAGTTTAAGGAGCTCCTCAGTGACTGTCTGCAGAGAGAAACTTTGTAGCGTGGCAGGGGAAAAAGAAGTAGAAGCATCGGGGATAGTCGCATTGGTGGCAGGTAGACTAGTGATTAGAGCGTTGGACTTGCAACTGAAAGTTTGTCAGCTCGAATCCCTGAGCTGACAAGGTGAAAATCTGTCGTTCTGCCCCTGAACAAGGCAATTAACCCGCTGTTCCTAGGCCGTCATTGAAAATAAGAATATGTTCTTAACTGACTTGCCTAGTTAAATAAATGTAAAATAAAAAATTAGAAGGGGTGGGAGATGAAGAAATGTTGGACGGGCAAGTAGGCATAGCTGAGTCAAATAGGAATTCTAACTTAATGAAGTTCTGATTAAAGAGCTCATCCATGTGCTTTTTGTCAGTAACATTTGAGAAACAGACGCCTCACAAGTCCTCAACTGGCAGCTTCATTAAATGGTACCCGCAAAACACCAATCTCAACGTCAACAGTGAAGAGCCGACTCCGGGATGCTGGCCTTCTAGGCAGAGTTGCAAAGAAAAAGCCATATCTCAGACTGGCCAATAAAAATAAAATATTAAGATGGGCAAAAGAACACAGACACTGGACAGAGGAACTATGCCTAGAAGGCCAGTATCCCGGAGTCGCCTCTTCACTGTTGACATTGAGACTGGTGTTTTGCGGTTACTATTTAATTAAGCTG
Organism: Oncorhynchus masou masou; assembly: GCF_036934945.1. Classification (NCBI taxonomy): domain Eukaryota; kingdom Metazoa; phylum Chordata; class Actinopteri; order Salmoniformes; family Salmonidae; genus Oncorhynchus; species Oncorhynchus masou. The sequence goes on from NC_088222.1 coordinate 50,608,319, forward strand.
CCAGTTGAGGACTTGTCCTCTTGCTCAGTTGTGCACCAGGGCCTCCCACTCCTCTTTCTATTCTGGTTCGAGACAGTTTGCGCTGTTCTGTGAAGGGAGTAGTACACAGTGTTGTACGAGAACTTCAGTTTCTTGGCAATTTCTCGCATGGAATAGCCTTCAATTCGCAGAACAAGAATAGACTGACGATTTTCAGAAGAAAAATCTGGCCATTTTGGGCCTGTAATCGAACTCACAAGTGCTGATGCTCCAGATACTCAACTAGTCTAAAGAAGGCCCGTTTTATTTCTTCTTTAATCAGCACAAAAGCTGTGCTAACATAATTGCAAAAGGGTTTTCTAATGATCAATAAGCCTCTTAAAATGATAAACTGGGATTAGGTAACACAACATGCCATTGGAACACAGCAGCGATGGTTGCTGATAATGGGCCTCTGTAGATTTTCCATTAAAAAAATCTGCCATTTCGAGCTTCAATAGTCATTTACAACATTAACAATGTCTACACTGTATTTCTGATGTTCTGGTGTTATTTTAAGTGGACAAAAAATGTGATTTTCTTTAAAAAACAAGGACATGTCTAAGTGACTCCAAACATTTTAACGGTAGTGTGTGTATATATATATATATATATATATATAATTGTTTATTAGGTAGCTGGGCAGCTACCTGCCACCCTATATATATACACACATACAGTATATACAGTACATTCGGAAAGTATTCAGACCCCTTCACCTTTTCCACATTTTGTTACCTTACAGCATTACTCTACAATTGATTCAATGTTTATTTTTTTCTCATCAATCTACACAAAAGTTTCGCAAATGTATTACTAATTAAGAGCAGAAATACCTTATTTACATAAGTATTCAAACCCTTTGCTATGAGACATGAAATTGAGCTCAAGGCATTCCTGTTTCCATTGATCAACCTTGAGATGTTTTTACAACCTGTGGTAAATTCAATTGATTGGACATGATTTGGAAAGTACCACAGTTGACAGTGCATATCAGAAGGAATTGTCCGTAGAGCTCCGAGACAGGATTGTGTCGAAGGTCCCAAAGAATACAGTGGCCTCAATCATTCTTAAATGGAAGAAGTTTGGAACCACCAAAACTCTTCCTAGAGCTGGCCACTAGGCCAAACTGAGCAATTATGGGAGAAAGGCCTTGGTCAGGGAGGTGACTAAGAACCTGATGGTCACTCTGATAGAGCTCAAGAGTTTCTCTGTGGAGAAGGGAGACCCTTCCAGAAGGACAACCATCTCTCCAGCACTCCACCAATCAGGCCTTTATGGTCGAGTGGCTAGATGGAAGCCACACTTCAGTAAAATTGTAACGATTGTCTTCCTCTTTTGATGAGGAATAGGATGGATTGGACCAAAGCGCAGCATGGGTAGTGTTCATGTTATATTTGTTAGAACAGAAACACTAAACAAAATAAACAGAGTGAAACAAAAACAAAACAGTCCTGTAAGGTGCAGCAACACAAAACAGAAAACAACTACCCACAAATCATAGTGGGAAAACAGGCTGCCTAAGTATGGTTCTCAATCAGAGACAGCGATAAACAGCTGCCTCTGATTGGAAACCATACCAGGCCAAACACAGAAATACAAAAACATAGAACAACACATAGAATGCCCACCCCAACTCACGCCCTGACCAAACTAAAATAGGGATATAAAAAAGGCACTAAGGTCAGGACGTGACAAAAATACACGACAGCCTGCTTGGAGTTTGCCAAAAGGCACCTAAAGGACTCTCAGACCATGAGAAACAAGATTTTAGGGTCTGATGAAACCAAGATTGAACTCTTTGGCCTGAATGCCAAGCATCACGTCTGGAGGAAACTTGGCACCATCTCTACAGTGAAGCATGATGGTGGCAGCATCATGCTGTTGGGATGTTTTTCAGCGGCAGGGATGGGGAGACTAGTCAGGATCGAGTGAAAGATGAATGGAGCAAAGTACAGAGAGATTCTTGATGAAATCCTGCTCCAGAGTGCTTAGAACTTCAGACTGGGGCGAAGGTTCACCTTCCAATATGACAACGACCCTAAGCACACAACCAAGACAAGGCAGAAATGGCTTCAGGACAATTCTCTGAACGTCCTTGAGTGGCCCAGCCAGAGCCCAGACTTGAACCCGATCAAACTTCTCTCTGGAGAGACCTGAAAATAGCTGTGCAGCGACAATCCCCATCCAACCTGACCGAGCTTAAGAGGATATGCAGAGAAGAATGTCAGAAACTACCCAAATACAGGTGTGCCAAGTTTGTAGCGTCCTACCCAAGAAGACCCGAGGCTGTAATCGCTGCCCAAGGTGCTTCAACAAAGTAATGAGTAAATGGTCTAAATACATATGTAAATGTGATATATATATATATGCATTTTGCAAACATTTCTAAAATCCTGTTTTTGCTTTGTCATTATGGGGTATGGTGTGTAGATTGATGAGGGGAAAAAAACATTGAATCAATTTTAGAACAAGGCTGTAACCTACCAAAATGTGGAAAAAGTAAAGGGGTCTAAATACTTTTAAATATTAAAAAAAATAGGTTTAGGGTTAAGTTTTCGGGTTAAGATTAAGATTAGTGTGTGGTGCGTGTCTGTGGTCATTTAAGTGAGTTTGTGTGTGACAGAAAGTGTATGAGTATGAGTGTTCGTGTCGGGGAGGTGTGTGTTTTCCTGCTGGTGCATGCCTCAGACTAGGTTCCTGATTGCACACAGCCTTCCCTCCCAAAACCGGAGCAGAGCAAAGAGGGGTGGGGTGGCTCAGGAGGAGGAAGAGGAGGTGCTCGTAAAATAGAGTTCATCTTGGGGCAATGGCCTGATGTCAACCAGCATGCAGTGCCTGGAGGAAACAGACATCTCAGAGTAGGCAAGTATGCGGTAGCCAATGACATGAACGGGGAGAGAGGAGGAAGAGAGAGGGGGATAGAGAGAGAGGGGGATAGAGAGGGAGAGAGAGAGAGAGAGAGAGAGAGAGAGAGAGAGAGAGAGGAAAATAGGAAGAGAGATGGGTTGTGGAGGGAAGGGGACGAAGAGAGAGAGAGCGAAAAAGGAAGAGAAGGAGAAAATGCAGCTCTGGCTAATGTAAGGACCAATTAGTAGACAGGGAGATGGTAAAGGGAAGTTTGGGGGAGGGGGCAATAAATATATTATAGGCTATGTTTGTTGTTGTTGTCGGTTATCTTTCCCATCCTCCATCATCCCAGCTGGCCCCACTGAAAAGCCATTTCCTTTATGGCTTGCCAAGGACACACCCTTACGTCCTGCTTCTCCTTCACACGTCAACCCCACTACTGCCCAACGGAGCTAAACCAGGTCATCAAATTCAAAACCAGTCAGCGGAGCTGCTATCAGGAAGAGGAAGAGGGTAAAAGAAGTGGAACCAGAAGATCAACTGTTGAGAGAGAGAGAGAGAGAGAGAGAGAGAGAGAGAGAGAGAGGGGGAGGAGAGAAAAGACTCACTGGCTGCCTTGATGAAGCTCCTTTGATACTGATAAGTCATAAGGGGCGCAGGCAGCATTCTGAGGAGAGAAGACACAGAGAGTCAATGGGCACAGCGGCAGGCAGGCAGAGAGTCATGGCCCTCCACTCATCAGACTGATTTCCCTCTTCATTAGGCAGGCGGAAAACTGGGCTGTTTGTGTATGTGGGTCCCCTCAGTCCTAACCCTCTACCCCCTCCTCCTCTCTCATCTCTTCTTTATACTAACCCCTCTGCTCTCTCCCATGGCCCTCGATCCTGTCCTCCTTAGCTCTACTCAGCAGGCCAGGGCCATACTGGACAACCACATGCTCTCAGCCCTCTCTCACTCGGTGCAGCGTTATTGTACACACTAACTGCAGTACTCATCGAGAGCCTGTGTTCCTTTACTATATTTAGTCATTTCCATGACTAGACCTGGGCAATGGATTCACAGTACTGTACCTAAGGTAGTACTTGATTGCGCTGGTGATGGTCTTGATCTCCCATTCTGTACTGTCCAGCTCCACGTCAGCACAGGTTTTAGGATCTGTCAGAGGGAGAGGATAGATGTCATCATCTGTCATTTGAGGAGCTTTGTGATTTCAGACGTTTGTGATTGAACCTATCTATTGTATTCTATTTGGCAGTTGTCAGTATATTCTCTCCTCCAGTCCTCTACCAGTTCTATGGTCACCTCCTCCTGTGCTTTTCCGTCTGCCAGTCTCAGAGCTACAGTATATCTACAGTAATTCAACTTGTTTTGCATTATTTATACAGTTGCATAAATTGCCTATTCCCCATAGCTATTCACATAAATCCGCAGGATGGTTTTCTACCGTTTTCTGCTACAGTATAGACTCCCCAAACAGGAGGAGCAGGAGATTCCAGCTATCCGAATAAGACAGGTTGTGCAAACAAAACTACTGCATAAATGTTAAATAAGTTAGATTCAATCTTGCCCCCAAATATTACCTGTTCGGATTTGTTTTTGGGGCAAGGACTCAATCTTTCTCTAACACACACACACACACACACACACACACACACATGCACACACACACACACACACACACACACACACACACACACACACACACACACACACACACATGCACACACACACGCACACACACACAGCTCCATTATCTCTCTGTCTTACCCATGGCAAGACCCAGGAGTTTCTGCACCCTGGAGTTTACTCCAACAATCCTGTACAGGCCCTGCTCGTCAATGCCTGTGGGACAGGACAGAACAGGACAGATATCTCTAAAGATTGTATAGGACTTGTAAGAGTAACCAGTGACACCAGGTTCGCAATACAGTAGTACTAGAGACCTGTGATGCCTGTAAGCAGCCAAGCCTTAGTTCATTACCTCTGGTCTCCACAGCGTAGATGAACTTCTTCACAACGTTGAAGCCAACCACATCCAGCTGAGCCACTGAAAGATGGAGAGAGAGGGGAGGGGGAGGCAGGGTGGCACAGTGGGAGAGGGAGAGGACGAGAGAGAGAAAGGTAAAGAGAGAAAGAGTGGGATGAAGAGAGATAGGCGGAGAGAAAAATAGAGGGAGAAACGGAGGTAGAGAAGTGAATGAATCCCATCAATTATCAGTGTGCATTCATACGGACAGATGGTAGAGTAAAGCAAATTAATACCAATGTGTCACTTACGGCCTTCACTCTGGCTGTCTCTGTTTAAGTTATAGACCTGGAAGGAACAGAGACACCCAGTTACCACGGTTACACAGCTTAGCGTTACCGCCATCAATCACCACCACCTCCGGTCACAAGCACCTATCCGTGTACTGAACACAGGCTGTACTTGCATAAGCCCATGTACACTATGCTGTAATGTTGTAGTACGGTACATTGACATCAATGGAAGTTGCTACGGACTGAAATGGCCTCCTAAAGGAGTTGAAGGTTAGTTAGCCAGCTATGCCACGAATCCCTGTGGCGGGCTATACGCATATGAGTACACACACACACACACACACACACAGTCACGCACACACACGCACAGGATGAGTGTGTAACCCTGGCAACGTACCGGTTCTCTCCCATCCATAGCTTCCATCCACAGCCTGCGGTCTTCCTCCGATAGAGCTTGCATGGTGATCACCCCTGGCCTGCAACGCACGAACACACACAAAGATCAGCATTTCATCAAACGCAACACACCACGGAGCAGTGACTGACAGAAGGAAATCACTGCTACATAAGGGGGTTGTCCACCCTCTTTGGGTCCTCTGACATTATTAAACATTATCCCCCATCAAGTCAATCTGCTGCTTCCACCACAACCATCTCAACACTGACTGACACCTCTATCAATCCGACCCCGGCCCTATCCGAAACTACGCTCATCTTTGGCCAGCGTTGCCATATTTCACCTGGCCCTGGCAGCAGGCTCACCTTCAGCTGTCAACACAGTCCTCCATTAAAACCACACACACACACAGTCTGGGGCAGAGGACGCCATAACGCACGCTCTCACTGACAGTCACCCTCAAGTTATGTCTTTGCGATGCCGCTGCGTGCTAAAGCATGTTGAGGCCAGCTTTAACTTTCCTGCTGCTAACAACAACAGTGCACTGCATCTAGTGAGCAAACACGCACACATACAAAACCACTCTGGGCAGAGGACAAACAAACACCATGAATAAATTACGAGGGTTGAGTGAAGGAATGGGCCGATGCAGGAGGAGGGAGATCAGTGGCTGAAGCGGCCACAGTAGAGCTAGCGTTAGAGTTAGGCTCTGCTGCTTTATATACAGTCAGACAACACCCTTTATGACCAGGCTGGAGAGGTGGCAGATATCTCACTGAGCGTTCGTCATCTAACATCCACCGCTTGTCAATCCATATTAATAAGATCCTCTGCGTTGAGCTCCGACCCCACAGTCAGTCAGCCACAGCCTCAGCCCAGCGACACTCGTGAGCACCGCCATGTGGTTGTAATGGGCAACAACAAGCTGGGAGCCAGCAGCAATGACTCACCTGTCGACAGCCTCCACGTCGAAACAGAATCTCTTCTCTATAGAATCCGTCTTCCGTCTTGTGCAGGACTTCAGAGTGAAGCTCTCCTCCTCCCCCTGCAAGACGAAGGAAGCCTTAATCAACCTTTAATAAGAGACATTTATGACACTCAAGTTCAACCAATGGGAAGTGCCTTCCGCCACGTGTATGGAACCAAGTCATTTTAAGACACATGTCTTTGATTCTCAAAGTGAATTGTGGACAAGGATGGATGAACTCAAAGGATCTAGGAAAAAAACTGGTGAGAAACTTTGATGTAGGTTATTTCCGGGCAACCATCTCTCCTCCCCATTCCCTCTCTTCCCCATCTCCTCGCTCCTTCAAAGGGAATGCATTGGCAACTGAAGTGTCACCACTGTTTGCACAGAGAATCCTGGGAGACACAAGGCAGCAATCCTGAGATGGAGCCTCAAGCCACGACTCTGGTGTGTTCTGAATGATACCTCCTCTCCTCTCTGATCCTTCCTCTCATGTCCATTATCCTTTTCTGCCCTTCTGACTTTACTCCTCTGCTCTCCCACCATCACCTCTCTCCTCCCCTGCTCTTTCTCCTCTCATGTCTTATCCTCTATTCCCTATTCTGCCCTTTGTCCTCTTCCTCCATCACTTCATCGCCCTCTTTCTGCCATCCTTTTCTCCACAGTACACTTTAATGAGAGGAACAGTGAAATGAGGAGCGATATACTACCACTGAGTGTTTGTCCTTGCCCAGTGACAGTGACAACACTGAGGTGTCAGGGGCAGATGTGCCCACCAGGAATCACTCTTTCAGATGCATTTTTTTATTTACACTGAAAAAAATATATGGTATGAGCAGGCATAAGCTACCGACCAACAAACACAATTGCCTTTTATTGATGGAAATTTGAATGCACAGAGACACTGCACTGTGACGAGATCCCAAGGCCCATTGTGAGGCCCATTTTTTAAGGTATCAGTGACCAAAAGATGCATATCTGTATTTCCATTCATGTGAAATCCATAGATTAGGGCCTAATGAATTTAATTCAGTTGACTAATTTCCTTATATGAGCTGTAACTCAGTAAAATCTTTGAAATTCTTCCATGTTACATTTATATTTTTGTCAGTAAATACTTGTATTGGTATTTTCTCTTTATTGAGATAGAAAGTCACAAACGAAAGGGGAAGACATTCAGGTAAAGGAAAACAGATATGAAGGCGGGGTTTGAACCCATACCACAAAGGTCAAGTTATAGTCCGGAGTAAGCACCACTACCACAAGGCCAGACTCCAGCACACAGATGTATTTTGAAGCACTAATCAACTGCAGTCATTCAAATCTCTAGAGACAGGCGTCACACATGATTTCTGCTTGAAATCATGACTGGAAGGCTGATGCTCAGGGCTCCAGCTATGCATTTGGTTTGCTAACTTGCTAGCTAAGTGTCTAAAGGCGCGTGACATTAAAACGACCACTTGAGTATCTGGTCAATATAATGGATAATTTGTGGTTGTCTGTTTGTTTACCTACCCAAATGCCACTCTACCATGCAGTGTGACCTTGGTAGTTGTAGGAGCAGAGAGAGAGGGAGAAGAGAGAGAAATGTTGGCATCCTTTGCCCGAGAACTGGCGGGCAAAGGATGCCAACATTTCTCTCTCTGCTCAAACCCAACAATGCATTAATCAATATCAATGTAACACTCAAAATAACACAAGGTAAAACAAAAACACATAAGAAATACAAAGAAGAAGAACATGAGAAAGTAAGAAGCTATATACAGGGTCAGTTCCAATACCATATTTAGGATACTGGACTAATAGAGGTGCTTCCTTTCACATTAAATTAATGGATTTGGATATATCAGCCACACCCATTGCTGACAGGTGCAGAAAATTGAGCACACAGTCATGCAATCTCCATAGACAAACAGTGGAAGTAGAATAGCCAGACTGAAGAGCTCAGTGACTTTCAACGTGGTACCGTCATAGAATGCCACCTTTCCAACAAGTCAGTTCGTCAAATTTCATGTGCTGTTATTGTGAGGCGGAAACATCCAGTCGCAATAGTGGTAGGCCACACAAGCTCACAGAACGGGTCCACCGAGTGCTGAAGCGTGTAGCGCGTAAAAGTATTCTGTCCTCAGTTGCAACACTCACTACCAAGTTCCAAACTGCCTCTGGAAGCAACGTTGGCACAAGAACTGTTTGTCAACAGCTTCATGAAATGGATTTCCATGGCCGAGCAGCCGCACACAAACCTAAGATCACCATGCACAATGTAAAATGTCGGCTGGAGTGGTGTAAAGCTCGCCGCCATTGGACTCTGGAGAAGTGGAAACGCGTTCTCTGGAGTGATGAATCACGCTCCACTATCTGGCAGTCCGATAGACAAATCTCGGTCACTACCAAGTTCCAAACTGCCTCTGGAAGCAACGTTGGCACAAGAACTGTTTGTCAACAGCTTCATGAAATGGATTTCCATGGCCGAGCAGCCGCACACAAACCTAAGATCACCATGCACAATGTAAAATGTCGGCTGGAGTGGTGTAAAGCTCGCCGCCATTGGACTCTGGAGAAGTGGAAACGCGTTCTCTGGAGTGATGAATCACGCTTCACTATCTGGCAGTCCGATAGACAAATCTCGGTTTGGCGGGAGAACGCTACCTGCCCCAATGCATAGTGCCAACTGTAAAGTTTGGTGGAGTAGGAATAATGATCTGGGGCTGTCTTTCATGGTTCGGCTCGGTCCCTTAATTCCAGGGAAGGCGAATCTTAACGCTACAGCATACAATGACATTCTAGACAATTCTGTGCTTCCAACTTTGTAGCAACAGTTTGGGGAAGGCCCTTTAATGTTTCAGCATGACAATGCCCCCATGCACAAAGCGAGGTACATACAAAAAAGGTTTGTCGAGATCTGTGTGGAAGAACTTGACTGGCATGCACAGAGCACTGGCCTCAACCTCATCGAACACCTTTAGGATGAATTGGAAAACCAACTGCGAGCCAGGCCGAATCACCCAACATCAGTGCCCAACTTCACTAATGCTCTGTGGCAGAATGGAAGCAAGTCCCCCAGCAATGTTCCAACATCTAGTGGAAAGCCTTCCTAGAAGAGTCGAGGCTGTTATAGCAGCAAAGGGGAACCAACTCCATATTAATGCCCATGATTTTGGAATGAGATGTTCCATGAGCAGGTGTTCACATACTTTCATGTAGTGTATGTATAGGGGTAATGTGATGAGGCATCAGGATATATGATAAACAGAGTAGCAGCAGCAGCGTACATGATGAATATGTGAGTGTGTGTGTGTGCGTGTGTGTAGAGTAATTATACATGTGATTGCATGTTATGTGTGTGTGAGCAAATTAAGAGAGTGTTGGAATGTCAGTGTGCGTGAGTGTTTAGATTCCAGTGAGTGTGCATAGAGACAGTGCAACAACAACAAAAATTACAAGGGTCAACTCAGATTTAGCTATTTAGCAGTCATATGGCTTGGGGATAGAAGCTGTTCAGGAGCCTGTTGGTGTCAAACTTGATACACCTGTACTGCTTGCCATGCGGAGGCAGAGAGAACAGTCTATGGCTTGGGTGGCTAGAGACTAATTTTCCGGGGCTTCCTTTCATACCGCCTGATATAGAGGTCCTGGATGGCAGGGAGCTCGGACCCAGTGATGTACTGGGCTGTCCGCACTAGCCTCTGTAGCGCTATGTGAGTGATGGCGGTGCTGTTGCCATACCAAGCAGTAATGTAGCCAGTCAAGATGCTCTCAATGGTGCATTATATCAGACCAGACTAGTATAAAATATGCCCATTTAACCAGCTAGTCTGAGGATAGTACTCTACAGGCAATTCACTAGAAGTAAAGAACTATAGACCATTCACCAGAGGTAAAGAACTATAGAACTATAGACCATTCACTAGAGGTAAAGAACTATAGAACTATAGACCATTCACTAGAGGTAAAGAACTATAGAACTATAGACCATTCACTAGAGGTAAAGAACTATAGAACTATAGACCATTCACTAGAGGTAAAGAACTATAGAACTATAGACAATTCACAAGAGGTAAAGAACTATAGACCATTCACGAGAGGTAAAGAACTATAGACCATTCACTAGAGGTAATGAGGATTTGAGGGCCCATCCCAAACCTTCTCAGCCTCCTGAGGGGGATTAAACACACACCCCTGTGGGGCCCCCATGTTGAGAGTCAGAGTGGTGGAGATGATGTTGCCTACCCTCACCATACCACCTTGGGTTGGCCCGTCAGGAAGTCCAGGACCCAGTTGCAGAGGAAGGTGTTCAGTCCCAGGGTCCTAAGCTTGGTGATGAGCTTGAAGGGGACAATGGTGTTGAACACTGAGCTGTGGTCAATGAAAAGCACTTCACATAGGTATTACTCTTATCTAGATGAGTGAGGGCAGTGTGGAGTGCAATTGAGATTGTGTCGTCTATGGATATGTTGGAGCAGTATGGAGTGGGTCTAGGGTGTCTGGGATGATGGAGTTGATGTGTGCCATAACCAGACTTTCAAACCACTGCATGACTACAGATGTGTGCTACAGGGCGGTACTCATTATAACATGAAGCCTTGGAGTTCTTGGGGACAGGAATGATTGTGGTCATCTTAAAACATGTGGGGATTACAGACTGGGACAAGGAGAGGAGAGGAGAGGTTGAAGATTACCGTGAATATGCCTGGCAGTTGTTCTGAGCCTGCTCTGAGAATTTTGGTTAGTGCTAGCTTGTTATTTTTCTTGTCCTGAGGTGGAATGTATACAACAGTCACGATAACAGCTGAAAACTCCCTCGGGATGTTAGAAGGGTCGGCATTTGACCATCAGGTATTCCAAGACAGGTGCACAATAGGTTGAGACTTTCCCTGCACTTGTTATTTGTTATTGATGAACAGGCAAATCCCTCCCCCTCTCGACTTCCCTGACTCCAATGTCCTCTCCACCTGGTGAATGGAGAATCCATCGAGTTGGATAGCCATGGGGGGTATCTTGTTCGAAAGCCATGTTTCAGAAAAGCAGAGAATATTGCAGTGACAAGAGTCCCGTTGGTAGCAAATCCGCGATCGGAGGTCATCCATTTCATTATTAAGTGGCCAATAGAATGGAGGGAAGAGGTGTCCGGATTTCCCTTTACCTTAATCTCGCCAGGATCTCGCCCCTCTCTTGCCTCTGTAATGCCGGAATGGAATTACAGAAAGAGCGCAGGGCAGATGAGTCAAAGTTGAAGCTGAGATTGAGGTAACCAATTGCCGTTCTGATGTTCAACAGTTCAACATTTTTTGTTAACCAAATTCGACACTCTCTCATTGACCTCCGTACAAAAACTCAGTGCTGCTGGAAAAGACAGATTTTGGCCCTTGTTATGCCCCTGGCTACACCTCGTCCTCTCTGAGTCAACTCACCACTTTGCCACCCGACTTCTGGTCGAACAGGACCATGGTGACTCGTTTGGGCTCTCGATGGTAGGTGCAGTAGTGCTTGACCCAGGTTGACACGAAAGAGCCTGAGAGAGGGAAGAGAGAGGAGCAGATTGAGAAGCAGAGAGGGGGGAGTATTGGACACATTTTGTGGGTTACCATGGTTATTGCACACGCTGGGTCCCCCGTCACCTCTAAGAGCATGATATTCTCATCCTGAATACAATTACTCTTGTTGTTTCTATGGGGAAATTGAAATCTATTTCAAACAACACTGGTGTCTAAACAACATTGGTGTGACTAAAGCAGTAGTCGTGATGTTACCGCCACCATGCTTTTCTAAGTGGTAAAAATAAATCACTGAGTAGTGAAATTGTATCCCATTGCAGCATGAGAGAGAGGGAGAGAGAGAGAGAGAGCAGGATGGGACACTCACGTTTCTCCTGTACAAACAGGTATCCCTCCATGGTGTCATGGCTGATACTCTTGTGCTCATGGGGGTTCTCCTTCATCTTCCTCATCAGACACTCCACCTCAGACCGTGTGCTTTCAAAACGGTTCCGTGTCTGAACGGGGCAGGAAAGGAGACAGACAATGATGGAAACATCCTAACACCATTGCCTGCAGTTAGTGTGTTAGGGCTAGGCCAAAACCTTATATTTTTCACATTTATTGTGGTATTTTATGTTTTTTTAATAATAAAAGTTCTACATATGCTTTATGAGTAGGTCATGACCCTAGAGTGGCAACACATAAATTATAATTGATTGTAATTGGGCTTTCTAGATTTTGATTGTTTTATACTGTTTAAACTAAATACATTTTCAGCATATTCTACAATTTCTGCATTTCCTGTACTTTTGTAATCATTTCCACACTGTGCCACGCAGAGATGAATGATATGGGCAAAACATCTAGGCCTAGTTAAAAGCTGAACTGTTGGAATCATGGAAATAGAATGATTATTCTAATTATATAGTTCAAATAAAGTGGGCTGCACCTTGAATGCATTGTTGTTTGACATGACAATTAATGAATAAGCCAGGGAGGAATTATTGACAGGGTAGGAACCAAAGTGTTGGCCAATGTTTCCAGGGGACCCTAATTAGTGAGAGATTGGCACTTAGGCATGTCATGACTTAGGCATGTCATGACAACAACAAACTCTGAACTTACTTATCCATTCATAACTTACCAAATTATGTAAGACAAGCATTGTCATTTTGAATTCTGTAAAGTGAGTGTTAAAGAGGTGAAATAATTATTGTTGTCTATCAACAATGACAAGCCACCTGGGTCTGACAACTTTACTGCGGATGACAACAGACTATATCTCTCCAATCTAAATCTACAGGAAAGTGTGTGCTCTCAGGTCTGGAGGGAGAAAACGTTATTCCGCTACCTAAGAATAGCAAAGCACCCTTTACTGGCTCAAACAGCTGACCAATCAGCCTGCTACCAACCCTTAGTAAACTTTTGGAAAAAATGTGTTTGACCTGACACAATTATATTTCATATTAAACAAATGACTGAAAATAAATTAGCTGAAAGAAATTGATAATAATGAGCTGTTTTGTTAGACCGAACATAATTTGCTGCTGGAAAAACGTATGCGTTAATACTTCACATCCCCTGCTATATTGTGGATTGAGAGTTACCTGACTAATATAACACAGAGGGTGCTCATCAATGAAAGCCTCTCCAACAAAATCCAGGTAGTGTCGGGCATTCCCCAGGGAAGTTGTCTTGGCCCCTTACAGTCTAAAATATTTACTAATGACCTGCCACTGGCACTGAGTTAACTTTTTATGGCTGTAGGGGCAGTATTGAGTAGCTTGGATGAATGGTGCCCATATCAAACGGCCTGCTCCTCAGTCGTAGTTGCTAATATTTGCATATTATTATTAGTATTGGATAGAAAACACTCTGACGTTTCTAAAACCGTTTGAATGATGTCTGTGAGGTTCCGGGTTGGAGCGAGCGGTCGCATCTACACTTCGGTCCGCAGGTAGTATAACTTCATTACATTTCATTATAGTACAACGGTTTGATTTGTCTAATCTTAGCAATTTCTTCTTAGCTAGCTACATAGCCGTCTTTGTATCAAAGATAATTGCGTAATTATCGTATTTCGTCGTCCTAACGTAGTCTACACTGCTTTCTGCCCAGCAGCTAGCTAACGTCCACTAGCACAGCAGCTAGCTAACGTCCACTAGCACTGTATAAACTATTACACTCAACGACTCGATTAGTGTAGTGTTAGCTGGCTACATAGTTGTCTTTGCTGTCTTCGTATCCATGGTAATTGTGTAGTTTAGAGTGTGTAGACTTAGAGTGATTATCTTAATTTACCGAGGTTAGCTAGCCAGCTATTTGTCGTCCTTAACGTAGGAGTCACTGCTAGCTAGCTAGCCAACAGCTAGCCAACGTCTTCCGAATTGAACTTCAACAACCCGGTCAACATTCCGCCTCGCTCCACAGGTAGTATCACATTTTCATTTCACTTCATTACAGTACAACGGTTTGATTTGTTTGATCGTAGCTAGCTAGCTACATAGCCGTCTTTGTATCTAAGACAATTGTGTAGTCTGGAGCGACTTTCTAGGTTAGCTAGCCAGCTATTGTCGTTCTTTTAACGTAACGTTACGTAATCAACACTGCTAGCTAGCCAGCTAGCCCCCGAATAGCAGCACTGTAGAAACTATTACACTCGACGGAACGACTTGATTAGTGTAGTGTCAACAACGTAGCCACTGCCAGCTAGCCTACTCCAGCAGTACTGTATCATTTCAATCATTTTAGTCAATAAGATTCTTGCTACGTAAGCTTAACGTTCTGAACATTCGATAAGTGTAGTCCACTTGTCATTCCAATCTCCTTTGCATTAGCGTAGCCTCTTCTGTAGCCTGTCAACTATGTGTCTATCTATCCCTGTTCTCTCCTCTCTGCACAGACCATACAAACGCTCCACACCGCGTGGCCGCGGCCACCCTAATCTGGTGGTCCCAGCGCGCACGACCCACGTGGAGTTCCAGGTCTCCGGTAGCCTCTGGAACTGCCGATCTGCGGCCAACAAGGCAGAGTTCATCTCAGCCTATGCCTCCCTCCAGTCCCTCGACTTCTTGGCACTGACGGAAACATGGATCAACACAGATAACACTGCTACTCCTACTGCTCTCTCTTCGTCCGCCCACGTGTTCTCGCACACCCCGAGAGCTTCTGGTCAGCGGGGTGGTGGCACCGGGATCCTCATCTCTCCCAAGTGGTCATTCTCTCTTTCTCCCCTTACCCATCTGTCTATCGCCTCCTTTGAATTCCATGCTGTCACAGTTACCAGCCCTTTCAAGCTTAACATCCATATCATTTATCGCCCTCCAGGTTACCTCGGAGAGTTCATCAATGAGCTTGATGCCTTGATAAGCTCCTTTCCTGAGGACGGCTCACCTCTCACAGTCCTGGGCGACTTTAACCTCCCCACGTCTACCTTTGACTCATTCCTCTCTGCCTCCTTCTTTCCACTCCTCTCCTCTTTTGACCTCACCCTCTCACCTTCCCCCCCTACTCACAAGGCAGGCAATACGCTCGACCTCATCTTTACTAGATGCTGTTCTTCCACTAACCTCATTGCAACTCCCCTCCAAGTCTCCGACCACTACCTTGTATCCTTTTCCCTCTCGCTCTCATCCAACACTTCCCACACTGCCCCTACTCGGATGGTATCGCGCCGTCCCAACCTTCGCTCTCTCTCCCCCGCTACTCTCTCCTCTTCCATCCTATCATCTCTTCCCTCTGCTCATACCTTCTCCAACCTATCTCCTGATTCTGCCTCCTCAACCCTCCTCTCTTCCCTTTCTGCATCCTTTGACTCTCTATGTCCCCTATCCTCCAGGCCGGCTCGGTCCTCCCCTCCCGCTCCGTGGCTCGACGACTCATTGCGAGCTCACAGAACAGTGCTCCGGGCAGCCGAGCGGAAATGGAGGAAACTCGCCTCCCTGCGGACCTGGCATCCTTTCACTCCCTCCTCTCTACATTTTCCTCCTCTGTCTCTGCTGCTAAAGCCACTTTCTTCCACTCTAAATTCCAAGCATCTGCCTCTAACCCTAGGAAGCTCTTTGCCACCTTCTCCTCCCTCCTGAATCCTCCTCCCCTCCCCCCTCCTCCCTCTCTGCAGATGACTTCGTCAACCATTTTGAAAAGAAGGTCGACGACATCCGATCCTCGTTTGCTAAGTCAAACGACACCGCTGGTTCTGCTCACACTGCCCTACCCTGTGCTCTGACCTCTTTCTCCCCTCTCTCTCCAGATGAAATCTCGCTTCTTGTGACGGCCGGCCGCCCAACAACCTGCCCGCTTGACCCTATCCCCTCCTCTCTTCTCCAGACCATTTCCGGAGACCTTCTCCCTTACCTCACCTCGCTCATCAACTCATCCCTGACCGCTGGCTACGTCCCTTCCGTCTTCAAGAGAGCGAGAGTTGCACCCCTTCTGAAAAAACCTACACTCGATCCCTCCGATGTCAACAACTACAGACCAGTATCCCTTCTTTCTTTTCTCTCCAAAACTCTTGAACGTGCCGTCCTTGGCCAGCTCTCCCGCTATCTCTCTCAGAATGACCTTCTTGATCCAAATCAGTCAGGTTTCAAGACTAGTCATTCAACTGAGACTGCTCTTCTCTGTATCACGGAGGCGCTCCGCACTGCTAAAGCTAACTCTCTCTCCTCTGCTCTCATCCTTCTAGACCTATCGGCTGCCTTCGACACTGTGAACCATCAGATCCTCCTCTCCACCCTCTCCGAGTTGGGCATCTCCGGTGCGGCCCACGCTTGGATTGCGTCCTACCTGACAGGTCGCTCCTACCAGGTGGCGTGGCGAGAATCTGTCTCCTCGCCACGCGCTCTCACCACTGGTGTCCCCCAGGGCTCTGTTCTAGGCCCTCTCCTATTCTCGCTATACACCAAGTCACTTGGCTCTGTCATAACCTCACATGGTCTCTCCTATCATTGCTATGCAGACGACACACAATTAATCTTCTCCTTTCCCCCTTCTGATGACCAGGTGGCGAATCGCATCTCTGCATGTCTGGCAGACATATCAGTGTGGATGACGGATCACCACCTCAAGCTGAACCTCGGCAAGACGGAGCTGCTCTTCCTCCCGGGGAAGGACTGCCCGTTCCATGATCTCGCCATCACGGTTGACAACTCCATTGTTTCCTCCTCCCAGAGCGCTAAGAACCTTGGCGTGATCCTGGACAACACCCTGTCGTTCTCAACTAACATCAAGGCGGTGGCCCGTTCCTGTAGGTTCATGCTCTACAACATCCGCAGAGTACGCCCCTGCCTCACACAGGAAGCGGCGCAGGTCCTAATCCAGGCACTTGTCATCTCCCGTCTGGATTACTGCAACTCGCTGTTGGCTGGGCTCCCTGCCTGTGCCATTAAACCCCTACAACTCATCCAGAACGCCGCAGCCCGTCTGGTGTTCAACCTTCCCAAGTTCTCTCACGTCACCCCGCTCCTCCGCTCTCTCCACTGGCTTCCAGTTGAAGCTCGCATCCGCTACAAGACCATGGTGCTTGCCTACGGAGCTGTGAGGGGAACGGCACCGCAGTACCTCCAGGCTCTGATCAGGCCCTACACCCAAACAAGGGCACTGCGTTCATCCACCTCTGGCCTGCTCGCCTCCCTACCACTGAGGAAGTACAGTTCCCGCTCAGCCCAGTCAAAACTGTTCGCTGCTCTGGCCCCCAATGGTGGAACAAACTCCCTCACGACGCCAGGACAGCGGAGTCAATCACCACCTTCCGGAGACACCTGAAACCCCACCTCTTCAAGGAATACCTAGGATAGGATAAAGCAATCCTTCTCACCCCCCCTTAAATGATTTAGATGCACTATTGTAAAGTGGCTGTTCCACTGATGTCAGAAGGTGAATTCACCAATTTGTAAGTCGCTCTGGATAAGAGCGTCTGCTAAATGACTTAAATGTAAATGTAAATGTAATGTAAAAGTATAACAGAACTCATATTGGCAGGCAAAATCCTGAGTTGAAATCAAAACATGAAGTCAGACATCTGAGCTTGTATGTATTCACCAGAGTCCCCAATGAAATCCCCTTGAGATATGAATGATGTTGCACTGCCTAGGGGTTCCATTAGATGTCAACTATCAATAGAAATTATAATGAGGCTTCTATGTTGTTGTGGGAGTGAATGAGAGCAGAATATATCAGATGTCCATCAATCAGCCATTTTGTGATCACGCTTTTTCCTCGTGGTAGTCACTTGCGTTCCATTGCTCACGAAGACAAGAAGGAATACTCCGGTTGGAACTTTATTGAAGCTATATGTTAAAAACATCCTAATGATTGATTCTGTACTTAGTTTGAAATGTTTCTTCGACCAGTAATATCACTTTTTGAAGTTTTTGTCCGATATAACCCTGACCAGAATTAGCGTTGGGATATGTATACCAAACGCGCTAACAAAAGAAGGTATTTGGACATAAATAACTGACATTTTCGAACAAAACAAACATTTATTGTGGACCTGGGATTCCTGGAGTGCTTTCTGATGTAGATCATCAAAGGGAAGGGAATATTCATCATGTAATTTCTTGTTTATGTTGACGCCATCTTTGCGGCTGTGGTGTTCTTACTTTTGAGCGCCGTCTCAGATTATTGCATGCGTTTCTTTTTCCGTAAAGTTTTTTTTAAATCTGACACAGCGGTTGCATTCATAAGGAGAGGTATATCTATAATTCCATGCGTATAACTTGTATTATTATCTACATTTATGATGAGTATTTCTGTTGAATGATGTGGCTATGCAAAATCAGTTTATGTTTTTGGAACTAGTGAATCTAACGCGACAATCTAAACTCAGGTTTTTTTCATATAAATATGAACTTTATCAAACAAAACATGCATGTATTGTGTAACATGAAGTCCTATGAGTGTCATCTGATGAAGATAATTCAAGGTTAGTGATTAATTTGATCTTTATTTCAGGTTTTTGTGAATGTTATATTTTGCTGGAAAATTATTGTGGTTTGGTAGTTGGTAGTTGTCATATCGATCCCAGTATCGGGATTGCAGCCATAACAGGTGTACCTAAAGTGCATTCGGAAGTTATTCAGCCCCCTTGACTTTTTACACATTCTGTTGCATAACAGCCTTATTCTAAAATTGATTACATATATACCCCATAGTGATAAAGCAAAGAAAGGCTTTTAGAAATGTATAAGAAATTACAGCCTAGAGTCTTCTTGGGTATGATGCTACCAGCTTGGTACACCTGTATTTGGGGAGTTTGTGTACTTTGCACCATTCATCTTTCCCTCGATCCTGACTATTATCCCAGTCCCTGCCGCTGAAAAACATCCCCACAGCATGATGCTCCCACCACCATGCTTCACAGTAGGGATGGTGGCAGGTTTCCTCTAGACGTGATGCTTGGCATTCATGCCAAAGAGCTGAATCTTGGTTTCATCAGACCAGAGAAGCTTGTTTCTCATGGTCAGGGTGTCCTTTAGGTGCCTTTTGGCAAACTCCAAGCAGGCTGTCATGTGCTTTTTACTGAGGAGTGACTTCTGCCTGGCCAATCTACCATATAGGCCTGATTGGTGGAGTGCTGCAGAGATGGTTGTCCTTCTGGCAGGTTCTCCCATCTCCACAGAGGAACTCTGGAGCTCTGTCAGGGTGACCATCGGGTTCTTGGTCACCTCTCTGACCAAGTCCCTTCTCCCCCAATTGCTCACCTTGGCCAGGCGGCCAGCTCTAGAAAAAGTCTTGGTGGTTCCAAACTTCTTCCATTTAAGAATTATGGAGGCCACCTGGACAATTTACATTGAACCCCCCTCTTTGATTTTACACTGCTGCTACTCACTGTTTATTATCTATGCATAGCCACTCTACAAATTACCTCGATTAACCTGTTAAATCTATGGGGGCGCTATTTCATTTTTGGATAAAAAGACGTGCGTGTTTTAAGCGCAATATTTTGTCACAAAAAGATGCTCGACTATGCATATAATTGATAGCTTTGGAAAGAAAACACTCTGACGCTTCCAGAACTGCAAAGATATTGTCTGTGAGTGCCCCAGAACAGAAGCTACAGGCAAAACCTGTCAGGATTTGGCCAGGGTTGTTCCGGGTTTTGGTCACTAGATGCCCCCATTGTGCTTTTTGACCTTATGTTTTTTCCCTTGTTCCCCATTATTATTTGCACCTGTGCTTCATTTCCCCTGAATGTATTTAAACCCTTAGTTTCCCTCAGTTCTGGGCTCTGTGTTTGTATGTTAGCACCCAGCCCTAGTGTTCTGTGTATTCTTGTCGATTCCGGTGGATGCTCTTGTGGAATTCTGTTTTTGTTTTTGAGTATCTCTTGAGGCTTTTTTGTGCTATTCCTACCACCTTTTGGATTTGCCAATTTTGTATTGACTTCTCCTTTTTACTTTATTAAATACACTGTCTTAAGTACTGCTGTGTCTGCCTCATCTTCTGGGTTCTGCTGACTATTCGTGGCTCAGTTGGTTAAGTGACTGTTTCTCACTCCGGAGACCCAGGTTCGTAACCGGGTCCTGACAAAACCAAGATGAAACTGCAACCAGGAAATGAGCAGGATTTTTGAGGCTCTGTTTTTCATTGTCTCCTTATATGGCTGTTAATGCGACAGGAATGAGCCTGCCCCATCTATCGTTTCCCCAAGGTGTCTGCAGCATTGTGACCTATTTGTAGGCATATCATTGGAAGATTGACCATAAGAGACTACATTTGCCAGGTGTTCGCCCGGTGTCCTCCGTCGAAATTGGTGCGTCATCTTCAACTGCACGTCTTTTTCCAAGCGATTCACCGGAGAAAGGAGACTACCACAAACGATATATCAATGAAGAGATATGTGAAAAACACATTGAGGATTGATTCTAAACAGCGTTTGCCGTGTTTCAGTCGATATTATGGAATTAATTTGGAAAAAAGTTCGCCGTTTTGATGACTGAATTTTCAGGGTTTTTTGATACCCAAACGTGATGTACAAAACGGAGCGACTTCTACACATCTCCTACACAAATAATATTTTTTGGAAAAACTGAACATTTGCTATCTAACTGAGAGTCTTCTCATTGAAAACATCTGAAGTTCTTCAAAGGTAAATGATTTTATTTGAATGATTTTCTTGTTTTTGTGAAAATGTTGCTGGCTGAATTCTAGGTACACCTGTTGTATTCGGAGCATGTGACATAGCATTTGATTTGATTTGATTTGTGTTCTTGGGGACCTTCAATGCTGCAGACATATTTTGGTAACCTTTCCCCAGATCTGTGCTTCGACACAATCCTGTCTCTGAGCTCTACGGACAATTCCTTCAACCTCATGGCTTGGTTTTTGCTCTGACATGGACTGTCAACCTTATATAGACAGGTGTGTGCCTTTCCAAATCATGTCTAATGAATTCAATTAACCACACATGGACCCCAATCAAGTTGTAGAAACATCTCAAGGATGATCAATGGAAACTGAGCTCAATTTGGAGTCTCATAGCAAAGGGTCTGAATACTTATATAAATAAGGTATGTGTTTTTTATTTTTAAGACATTTTCTAAAATGTCTAAAAACCTGTTTTTTCTCTGTCATTATGGGGTATTGTGTGTAGATTGATGACGAAAACAAATTGAATAAGGCTATAACGTAACAAAATGTGAAAAAAGTAAATGGGTCTGAATACTTTCCGAATTAACTGTATGTACGCCATGACTCAACATTATACACTTCATCTACCACAGCAAGTGAAATCACTGCAACATAACCTTGTCACATGTGAATTCCAAATGTCTCTAACGGTCACCCTACAGTCTGTCAGACCAAAGATATTTTGAAAAAAATGAGGTGAAGGGATAGTTCACTTGACTGACTAAAGGTGCTTTCAAGACAACTGGGAAATGGAAAAATACGAGGGCAAATCACGACATCCGTGATCTTCAGGTTGGAAAGTCAGAGCTCTAGAAAGAGGGCCGAGTTCCCGAGTTGGAGTTCTGAGTTGAATGACCGTTCAAAACGAATTGTCCCATTCAGAGCTTGTTTTTTTTCCGAGTTCCCAGTTGTCTTGAACGCACTTAAGTCGGAAGTTGGAGATTTCCCCGTTGTTTTGAACGCAGCATCAGATTGCAACTAAGGTACCTCAGGGTTGCCAGCTTAGACCCCCCTTTCCAGGGATTTTATTTTTATTTAGTATATACAGTTGAAGTCGGAAGTTAACATATATTAAAACTTGTTTTCCAACCACTCCACAAATGTCATGTTAATTAACAAACTATAGTTTTGCCAAGTCGGTTAGGACATCTACTTTGTGCATGACACAAGTCATTTTTCCAACAATTGTTTACAGACAGATTATTTCACTTATAATTCACTGTATCACAATTCCAGTGGGTCAGAAGTTTACATACACTAAGTTGACTGTGCCTATAAACAGCTTGGAAAATTCCAGAAAATTATGTCATGGCTTTATAAGCTTCTGATAGGCTAATTGACATCATTTGAGTCAATTTGCGGGTGTGCCTGTGGATGTATTTCAACAACTTCCACACATCTGGTTCATCCTTGGGAACAATTTCCAACCGCCTGAAGGTACCATGTTCATCTGTACAAACAATAGTACGCAAGTATAAACACCATGGGACAACGCAGCCGTCACACCGCTCAGGAAAGAGACGCATACTGTCTCCTAGAGATGAATGTATTTTGGTGCGAAAAGTGCAAATCAATCCCAGAACAACAGCAAAGGACCCTGTGAAGATGCTGGAGGAAACATGTACTAAATTATCTAGATCCACAGTAAAACAAGTCCTATATCGCCATAACCTGAGGCTTGCAAGCCGAAGAACACCATCCTAACCGTAATGCACAGAGGTGGCAGCATCATGTTGTGGGGGTGCTTTGCTGCAGGAGGGACTGGTGCACTTCATGAGGCAGGAAAATTATGTGGATATATTGAAGAAACATCTCAAGACATCAGTCAGGAAGTTGAAGCTTGGTCGCAAATGGATCTTCCAAATGGACAATGACCCCAAGCATACTTCCAAAGTTGTGGCAAAATGGCTTAAGGACAACAAAATCAAGGTATTGGCCATCACAAAGCCCTGACCTCAATCCTATAGAAAATCTGTGGGCAGAACTGAAAAAGTGTGTGCGAGCAAGGAGGTCTACAAACCTGATGCAGTTACACCAGCTCTGTCAGGAGGAATGGGCGAAAATTCACCCAACTTATTGTGAGAAGCTTGAGGAAGGCTACCTGAATCGTTTGACCCAAGTCAAACAATTTAAAGGCAATGCTACCAAATACTAATTGAGTGTATTTAAACTTCTGACCCACTGGGAATGTGAAGAAATAAATAAAAGATGAAATAAATCATTATCTCTACTATTATTCTGACATTTCACATTCTTAAAATAAAGTGGTGATCCTAACTGACCTAAGACAGGGACTATTTACTAGGATTAAATGTCAGGAATTGTGGAAAAACTGAGTTTAAATGTATTTGGCTAAGGTGTATGCAAACTTCTGACTTCAACTGTAAACTTATCCTGTGTTTAACCCACATTTAGTGATAAATCCCCCATCCATAGTAATATTTCCTGCATCCTATCCCCCCACGATACCTTCCCCCATTTCTATACCCCTTGGACTTGAAACCCCCACACAAATGAAATCAACTCCCCTAAATGGTTTCATCCCTATTCGGGATATTAAAAACTGTAATATCTTATCTTTCACCGAGCTGAACGATGACATGAATAACATATAGCTGGCGGGGTTTACTATGCATCGGCAAGATAGAACAGCAGCCTCCGGTAAGACAATGGGTGGCGGTCTGTGTATATTTGTAAACAACAGCTGGTGCACGAAATCTAATACTAAGGAAGTCTCGAGTTTTGTTCGCCTGACGTAGAGTATCTCATGATAAGCTGTAAACCACACTATTTACCAAGAGAGTTTTCATCTATATTCGTAGCTGTCTATTTACCACCACAAATCGATGCTGGCACTAAGACCGCACTCAATGAGCTGTAGAAGGCCATAAGCAAACAGTAGCCGGAGAATTGAATGCAGGGAAACTTAAATCCGTTTTACCTAATTTCTACTAGCATGTTAAATGTGCAACCAGAGGAAAAAAAACTTTAGATCACCTTTACTCCACACACAGAGACGCACACGTACAAAGGTCTCCCTCTGACTCCATTTGGCAAATCTGACCATAATTCTATCCTCCTGATTCCTGCAAACAAGATAAAACTAAAGCAGGAAGCACCAGTGACTCGGTCAATAAAGAAGTGGTCAGATGACACAGATGCTAAACTACAGGATTGTTTTTCTAACACAGACTGGAATATGTTCTGGGATTCTTCCGATCGCAATGAGTAGTACACCACATCAGCCATTGGCTTCATCAATAAGTGCATCGATGACGTCATCCCCACAGTGACTGTACGTACATACCCCAACCAAAAGCCATGGATTAAGGGCAACATCCGCACTGAGTTAAAGGGTAGAGCTGCCGCTTTCAAGGGGCGGGACTCTAACCCGGAAGCGTATAAGAAATCCCGCTATGACGTTCAACAAACCATCAAACAGGTAAAGCATCGGTCAGGATTTGGCCAGGGTTGTTCCGGGTTTTTGTCAGTAGATGTCCCCATTGTGCTTTTTGTCCCTATGTTTTTCCCTTGATCCCCATTATTATTTGCACCTGTGTCTCATTTCCCCTGATTGTATTTAAACCCTTTGTTTCCCTCAGTTCTGTGCTCTGTGTTTGTATGTTAGCACCCTGCCCTAGTGTTCTGTGTGCTCTTGTCGATTCCGGGTGAAGTTCTTGTGGTATTCTGTTTTTTTGTTTTTGTTTATTTTTGGTGAGTTTCTTTTGAGGTCTTTTTGTGTTTTTTCCTACCACCTTTTGGATTTGCCATTTTTTTGTTTTTTAGGATTTTTTCTTTATTAAATACATCGTCTTAAGTACTGCTGTGTCTGCCTCATCTTCTGGGTTCTGCTGTCTATTCGTGGCTCAGTTGGTTAAGTGACTTTTTCTCACTCCGGAGACCCAGGTTCGAAACCGGGTCCTGACAGCATCAAAACACAGGACTAAGATTGAATCGTACTACACTGGCTCCGACGCTCGTCGGTTGTGGCAGGGTTTGCAAACTATTACAGACTACAAAGGGAAGCACAGCCGAGAGTTGCCTATTGAGTCGAGCCTACCAGATGAGCTAAATTACTTCTATGCTGACATTTCAAGGCAAGCAACACTGAAGCATGCATGAGAGCATCAGCTGTTCCGGACGACTGTGTGATCACGATCTCCGTAGCCGATGTGAGTAAGACCTTTAAACAGGTCAACATTCACAAGACCAGATTACCAGGATGTGTACTCCGAGTATACACGTACCAACTGGCAAGTGACTTCAAAGACTTGTTCAACCTGTTCCTGACTGAGTCTGGAATACCAACATGTTTCAAGCAAACCACCATAGTCCCTGTGACCAAGAACACTAAGGTAACCTGCCTAAATGACTACGGACCCGTAGCACTCACGTTTGTAGCCATGAAGTGCTTTGAAAGGCTGGTCAAGGCTCACATCAACACCATTATCCCAGAAACCCTAGACCCACTCCAAGTTGCATACTGCCCCAACAGATCCACAGATGATGCCATCTCCATTGCACGCCACACTGCCCTTTCCCACCTGGACAAAAGGAACACATACGTGAGAATGCTATTCATTGACTACAGCTCATCATTCAACACCATTGTGCCCTCAAAGCTCATCAATAAGCTAAGGAACCTGGGACTAAACACCTCCCTCTGCAACTGGATCCTGGACTACCTGGGGCCGCCCCGGGTGGTAAGGATAGGTAGCAACACATCTGCTACGCTGACCCTCAACACGGGGCCGCTCAGGCGTGCGTGCTCAGTCCCCCCCCCCCTGTACTCCCTGTTCACTCATGACTGCATAGCCAGGCATGACTCCAACACCGTCATTATGTTTGCCAACAGCAAAGCAGTGGTAGGCCTGATCACCGACAATGATGAGACAGTGTATAGGGAGGAGGTCAGAGACCTGGCCATGTGGTGCCCGGGTAACAACCTCTCCCTCAACGAGATCAAGACAAAGGAGATAATTGTGGACTACAGGAAAAGGAGTGCCGAACACGCCCACATTCTCATTGATAGGGCTGTAATGGAGCAGGTTGAGCAACAAACACACCAAGACAGTCGGGAAGAGGGCACGACAAAGCCTATTCCCCCTCAGGAGACTGAAAAGATTTGGCATCGGTCCTCAGATCCTCAAAAAGTTATACAGCTGCAACATCGAGAGCATCCTGACTGGTTGCATCACTGCCTGGTATGGCAACTGCTCAGCCTCTGACCGCAAGGCACTACAGAGGGTAGTGCGTACGGCCCAGTACCAATCACTGGGGCCAAGCTTCCTGCCATCCAGGAACTCTTTACCAGGCGGTGTCAGATGAAGGCCCTAAAAATTGTCAAAGACTCCAGCCACCCTTGTCATAGACTGTTCTCTCTGCTAAGTGGTACCGGAGTGGTACCGAAGTGGTACGGATCACCAAGTCTAGGTTCATAAGGCTTCTTAACATCTTCTTTTTCAGTTCTGCCCACAAATGTTCTATGGGATTGAGGTTAGGGCTTTGTGATGGCCACTCCAATACCTTGACTTTGTTGTGCTAAAGCCATTTTGCCACAACTGTGGAAGTATGTTTAGGGTCATTGTCAATTTGAAGACCCATTTGCGACCAAGCTTCAACTTCCTGACTGATGTCTTGAGATGTTGCTTCAATATATCTACATAATTTTTCTCCCTCATGATGCCATCTATTTTGTGAAGTGCACCATTCTCTCCTGCAGCAAAGCACCCCCACAACATGATGCTGCCACCCACGTGCTTCATGGTTGGGATGGTGTTCTTTGGCTTGCAAGCCTCCACCTTTTTCCTCCAAACATAACGATGGTCATTTTGGCCAAACAGTTCTATTTTTTTTCATCAGACCAGAGAACATTTCTCCAAAAAGTATGATCGTTGTCCCCATGTGCTGTTGCAAACCATAGTCTGTCTTTTTTTTATGGCGGTTTTGGAGCATTGGCTTCTTCCTTGTTGAGCGGCCTTTCGATATAGGACTCGTTTGACTGTGGATATAGATACGTTTGTACATGTTTCCTCCAGCATCTTCACATGGTCCTTTGCATTTGTTCTGGGATTGATTTGCACTTTTTGCGCCAAAGTACCGTTGATCTCTAGGAAACAGATCGGGTCTCCTTCCTGAGGGGTGAGACGGCTGCGCGGTCCCATGGTGTTTATACTTGCGTACTATTGCTTTGTACAGATGAACGTGGTACCTTCAGGCATTTGGAAATTCCTCCCAAGGATGAACCAGACTTGTGAAGGTCTACAATTTTTTTCTGAGGTCTCAGCTGATTTATTTTGATATTCCTATGATGTCAAGCAAAGAGGCACTGAGTTTGAAGGTAGGCCTTGAAATAGGTACAGTCAACTTAGTGTATGTAAACTTCTGACCCACTGGGATTGTGATACAGTGAATTATGAAAGTGAAATAATCTGTCTGTAAACAATTGTTGGAAAAATGACTTGTAATGCACAAAGTAGACGTCCTAACCGACTTGGCAAAACTATAGTTTGTTAACAAGAAATTTGTGGAGTGGTTGAAAAATGACTCCAACCTAAGTGTTCTAATGACTCCAACTTAAGTGTATGTAACTGGGCTGTGAAGACACACAGGCCCAGAAACACATTTTAATATTGTTGTATGGTATTGTACATTTTGTGTTGTGGATATGTAGTGGTGTTTTTGTTGATTTATTTTGTGATTATGCCTTAATGTGTCTTGGACCCCAAGAAAAGTAGCTGCTCCTTGGCAGCAGTTAATGGGGTCCATAATGAATACAAATAAAACGTAGCTATCATATTCATGTTTCACCTATTCCTATTCCTCTCTAATTTAAGATACAGTTGCATAAACAACATACTTATCTAGGCCTAGACCAGCATTAGTACCAGGCTGTATGTATTACCTATCTACATTTGCTCTGACTCTTAGTACATTTAGCAAGCTAGCTAACTAGTGTTTAGCATTAGCAGCTAACCAGATTTATTTTAGCCACAACTTGCTAAGAAAAGACAAACTAGCAGACAGTAGTTTGCAAACAGTAAGATACACAAACTAATAGTGGAATTGTAGAACGCTTGTGGAAAGCAGCATTGTTTTCACTGACATCTTGTTGCATCTATCTGGCCATGCAGACCACGGCAAGAAAGTGTTCGTGACTCTGTGGTCGAACAACTGCTCTCTCCATGAGTGACAGGGGGCAGGGCTTGGTGTAGGAAGAGGCATGCAGCAGGGGGAGGGAGAAAGACAACTCAAATAGCAAACAGAGTAAACTATGAAAACGGACATAACATATGCTGAGCTGCGTATCACATTTAACAAACCAAACATTGACATACCGTTATTGAAGGTAAAGTAAAAACCCAAACCGGTCCACGCATCAATACCGGTATATAGTAAAATACAATGTACTGCCCAGCCCAGCCTTGAAATGTCTTTGGTGTGGCAAAATATTACATCTCAGCAGCATCTAATGGCCGTAATGTATGGCATTGATATGTATCTTACATTCTGAATGCTGATAGTGAGGTCTGTCTTGAAGTGGTTGAAGTCTTTGGCCAACTCGTACCCATGGTGATAGTAAGTAAACAGCCCTTGAAGAAATGCCAGCAACTAGAATTGATACAAAGGACGAAACGGAAAGGAAACATGGTTGAGAAACGTAATTAAATTCCATCAACCTAATCTACTGTAATTTGATTTGAAAGGTACTTGTTGTCAGCTACATTTGTTCTGTAGACAGTGTGGATGAAGGAGAGATGACTAAACATGTAAGGTGTATAGAGTACAGTAACAGTATTAGGTTTGCAAAACTCCAGTAACCTTCCCAAAGTTCCCAGATTTTCCAAAAAATCCTGGTTGGAAGATTACCTGAATCAGGAGGGAATGAGCAGGAAATCGGGAGACTTCCTGCCAGGTTTTCTGGAAAGCCTTGGAAGTTTAGGAAAGTTCATGGCATTTTGCAACCCTAAACAGTATAGACAGCATGCTGTGAGGGAGATTGACATGCTCACTCACCGGCTCTACGAAGTCAAACATCTTCCTCTCCTGGACCTCCTGCACCTTGAAGACATACTCCAGAGACACCTCGTAGAAATGCTGCCGCACGTGGTCCACCTGGCTGTCGGCCTGCACCACACGCAAAAGGATGGGATGCTGTTTGAAATGACTTTCAGGTGAAGCCCGCGGTGAAGTCATGCTGTTTGCTCTCCCATCTGAATGGTCGTGCTTTACACCACACAGGCCGCCACCTCATATCTCCACCCACTTCAACTTCGCTTTGATCTCCTCCCATTTAGGTGTGAGATACCGGACAATTCTGAGGCGCACTGTGCGCTTCGGGAGGAGTTTCATCGCGAGGGCTATCACCATAGAGAACAATTCCATGTCATTTCTCCCATGGACAGGGGAGGGACTATACCTGCCTGGCTGTTGCTTGTTCCTTCTATTATTTCAGATTTGTTTTAAGTATCTATGTGTGAGCTGTGACAAGATTTTCCTCTTGTAGGACAATAACCCTGATTCTGATTCTGTGTGATCTGACTTACAGCGCACACACTCATACACAAACACATGCCTCTTAACATAAACATACATGCCATGACTAGCCAACTCTAGCCCATTTTGATTGTGGGAAAGGAAAACAACGTAGGCTTACTTCATGAAGATGTGCTTCTTTCTTCTTTGCTGATAGGCTTAGGTGCTTCTCCAGTACAGCGCAGTACTTCTCTGTCTCTTTGTCGTATTTCTTCTTGGCTTCCTGTGACAGACAGTCAAAAGGTCACCAACAGTCACCTTGTTTCCAAGTCCTGGACACCACATAGTACAATTTATATTGAAATTGTATTGAAGAGGATGTCCCATTGAGGTCAGAAGACCTCTTTCTCAGGGGAAACCTCTATATAACACATAGAGCTCTGTTTTGGCATCATCACTGCCGCCTTCCAACAGAACATCCTTTCCAAAGAGTCATGGGTATTGTTGGTATGTCCAGGGCTTAGCTTTACAGACAGATTTAGAGGAAAATATTGTGAGATGCAGGTTGAAATCACATCTCCTCTAGTGCTGCTGAAGCCAACAGAGGCAGCCCACAGCTGGTGGGAAAACAATAGAGCACTTTAAACCCGCACGTTAGACAGACAGACGGACAGACATAACAGGATGTCTCTCCCAGCCTCTCTCTCACAGACAGACAGACAGACAGACAGACAGACAGACAGACAGACAGACAGACAGACAGACAGACGGACAGACATAACAGGATGTCTCTCCCAGCCTCTCTCTCACAGACAGACAGACAGACAGACAGACAGACAGACAGACAGACAGACAGACAGGATGTCTCTCCCAGCCTCTCTCTCACAGACAGACAGACAGACAGACAGACAGACAGACAGACAGACAGGATGTCTCTCCCAGCCTCACAGACAGACAGACAGACAGACAGACAGACAGACAGACAGACAGACAGACAGACAGACAGACAGACAGACAGACAGACATAACAGGATGTCTCTCCCAGCCTCTCTCTCACATACAGACAGACAGACAGACAGACAGACATAACAGGATGTCTCTCCCAGCCTCTCTCTCACAGACAGACAGACAGACAGACAGACAGACAGACATAACAGGATGTCTCTCCCAGCCTCTCTCTCACAGACAGACAGACAGACAGACAGACAGACAGACAGACAGACAGATATAACAGGATGTCTCTCCCAGCCTCTCTCTCAGACAGACAGACAGACAGACAGACAGACATGTCTCTCCCAGCCACTCTCACAGACAGACGGATAGACAGACAGACAGACAGACGGATAGACAGACAGACAGACAGACAGACAGACATAACAGGATGTCTCTCCCAGCCTCTCTCTCTCAGACAGACACAGACAGACAGACAGACAGACAGACATGTCTCTCCCAGCCTCTCTCTCACAGACAGACAGACAGACAGACAGACAGACAGACAGACAGACAGACAGACAGATGTCTCTCCCAGCCTCTCTCTCACAGACAGACAGACAGACAGACAGACAGACAGACAGACAGACATGTCTCTCCCAGCCTCTCTCTCACAGACAGACAGACAGACAGACAGACAGACAGACAGACAGACATGTCTCTCCCAGCCTCTCTCTCAAAGACAGACAGACAGACAGACAGACAGACAGACAGACAGACAGACATAACAGGATGTCTCTCCCAGCCTCTCTCTCTCAGACAGACAGACAGACAGACAGACAGACAGACAGACATGTCTCTCCCAGCCTCTCTCTCACAGACAGACAGACAGACAGACAGACAGAACAGGATGTCTCTCCCAGCCTCTCTCTCTCAGACAGACAGACAGACAGACAGACAGACAGACAGACATGTCTCTCCCAGCCACTCTCTCACAGACAGACAGACAGACAGACATGTCTCTCCCAGCCACTCTCTCACAGACAGACAGACAGACAGACAGACAGACAGACAGACAGACATGTCTCTCCCAGCCAATCTCACAGACAGACGGATAAATAGAGAAGGGTGTGTCAGTAACATACAGTCCAGCACTCCTCACCCTGGGGTGCACTGACTGTGTCCACACCTACTACTGACTGATGTCATCATCATCCCTGTCCACCCGGTCACATGACCCGGCCTTTCATCGCCAGCCAGTTTCCACAGGACGTAGAACCAACCCTCCTCAGAACAGAAGGTCCACTACCAACAGCTGCACAACACGTCATTACAGAGCATCCTAATGTAAGTAACAAAGGACCCTTCAATTTGCTCTAACCCTTAATAATAAATGAACCCATGTCTTGTCTGTTATACATTGCAAACATGTTTCAATGTGGGCTCTTTTTAGTTCAAGTATCCCTTTTCGAAACACTAAATTATTCTTCAAACGTTTAATTAACCTACACATTCTTCTAACATTCTGACTTCAAAATAATGATATGGTGAGAGGTCAAATCAGAAAGAGTTTTCAATATGTAATAAAGTTCACTAACATTTCTTCTTTGACAATCAACCAAGTAAATCCTGATGCCCTTCATGTGATACCTGTATTGACCAGATGGTGGCAGTGTCTTATCACAACAGACCTGCCAGCTCTGGCGGACAGAGCAGAGAGCAGTTTAGACTCAGAGGTACAGTATAGGGAGAGCTCTGGATGCTGTCATAAATGGGGATTTAATAAAGGAATGCTATTCCTTATGGTGTATACATTTTAGACCTACACAAATGTAACTTCTGGAATCAGGACAACCAGAACAAAGTCAGTTACCTGCCAGACTTAGGGGGAAACTGCTAATATTTGAGTGATCAGTACATTTCTTAAAAACCTGGTACTGTAGCAGCAGATAGGTTCAAATGTCCCTTGTCTTTCAAGGTTTAAGTGGGAATATGAGATGGCTACATAACCCCAAAAAGAATATAATTCACGTTATACTCCACAGGGGATTGTAAAATCACACAATGACCCAGTAGTAGGGATTACCAGGACATTTAGAGGGGGATCCTTCACCCCCCAGCATGACTTGGGGGAGTCATGTCATAATATCTCCTTACCTTGGCAGCGCTGATCTGCTCCTTCCTGAACCGCTCTAGTGGCATGATCAGCACATCATCGGCATTCTCAATCTGAGGAGAGATACAGGAAGTCACCAGACGGCTGACAGGAAGTCACTCTACTGACATACTGTATAAACACAGAGAGGCCTGCCGCCAGACCTTCACTTATTGGTTATACAACGCTTGAATTCCAAAGCAGTGAGCCCATGTTCCAGCATATATCTGACACTCACCATCCGTGTTCTCTCATCCTCCAGGTTCTGCAAAACTCCAGCAAACTCCTGTAGAGACTTTGCTGTAAACCAGCCAGACAGCCAGACAGACAGACAGACAGACAGACAGACAGACAGACAGACAGACAGACAGACAGACAGATGATACAGAGGGAGGATAACAATATATAATGAGTCAGTGGTCATCATTTGGCTCCATACATACCATTTCACATTTGTGACCTTGCTTGCAAAACAAGGCTTTTAATTTGAAATCCTAGTTTACATGCTTGCTTTAGACCACAGTGTGTTTTCAACTAGCAAGCTTATTGCCTGTTCCTTCCCTGCTCTAGGTCCAGCCAAGAATGACTGCATTGTTTTGGGTCAGAGTTTCCACTTGAGATGCCACAATCCTGTTCCAACATTTCCACTTGACAGAATTGTACTCTCCAAATGTAGACCTCAAGTCACTTATAACTTTGAATTCCTACAGTAAAAAATATTCCAGGAATGTTCTTTCAACATAATGGCAAGTTTATTCGAGGTTATTACATTTCATCCAACTCCATCCAATGAGCCTAATTGTGTTTATTACGGCCTTCCTGTACCAATTAGGTGCACTATGAGTGCAATTAGGTAGAACAAGACAGCCAGGCCAGAATGTGTACAGCTGAGTGCAGACTAACGGAGTGCATTAGCACTACTACAGTTGATATGAATTTAGTGCAGCAGTTGATTACAGTTGAGGGTGGTAACTATTACTACACAACAATAGCGTGCAGGACAGTCGAGTTGGGATGGAGGACGTTACTCGCTCACCGATACATATCTCGTCGTCCGTCTCTGCGTCTCCTATGCACTGGAACTTAAACTCATTGAGAGACTCCGCAAACTTCCTCTTGGCTGTGGACAGATCTGAACGGGGACAGAGAAAGGGCAAGTCAGGTCAACAAAAAGAGGGAGGCATGTGGGGGCATCTTTAAAAAAAAAAAAAATGCACGAGATGCTAAAGGTTCCTCTGAGACAAAAGCTCCAGCTATTTTGCTCTACTTTGCACAGGTTTTGTGTCAACCATTCTCACACAGCCAGAGAGAGAGAGAGAGGGGAGGGAGGGACAGAAATTGGCCATGCTTGTGTAAATAGCATGAGCCCTTCCTGCGGCCCTATGTGCGGAAAGATTTACAACCTCTTGCCAGTCCGAATAAATGAAACACAGGCCCTTGCACTTTTTCATAAATACTGGATGCCTCAGCATTTCAAGTAAGCTCTCACCTCAAGAGTGAGACCTCAGCGCTGGCTATGAAACGCCAATTTGTTCAGAGTTCACTCTCGTAAAAAGGGAGTCACAACATGTCGCTGGCATTAAAGCTGATGTGCATCAGGCAGGCCACCTGATCCAACACCAGGTCCTTGTCATGTTTCACCACACCTCTGAAATGGCTCAAATGAGGTATTACGAGTTTCGCCATTGTTGTTTCTCCGTAAGGGGAATGTTGGAGACTGTTGAAGAAGGATTAGTTGAGTGACAGACTGTGCTGTAGAGGATAGGTAAGCCAAACACCCTGTCACACAAATAGCAGTACGGGGTAACAGATGTGAGAAAGACTTGGAGCTAGGGCTGGGAAAGGCCTGACTTTTCCACTGTAGATACATCAGACAGCAGGCCTGTCACGTCATGCCACCTCTCCTCCGTGAGGTTTTCCACACATTTCTCCAGCACGTCCTTCACTGATTCCCTCGCTGGATCTCTCTGTCTCTATCGCTGTCTCTCTCTCTCTCTCTCTGCTTTTCGTCAACTTCAGACTTTTATTGTCACTCTGTAGGCTGCATGACAACATAAACTGAGTGTACAAAACATTAAGAACACTTTTCTAATATTGAGTTGCGCCCCCTTTTGCCCTCAGAACAGCTTCCATTTGCTAGGGCATGGACTCTACAAGGAGTCGAAAGCGTTCCACAGGAATGCTGGCCCATGTTGACTCCAATGCTTCCCACAGTTTTGTGTCAAGTTGTCTGGATGTCTTTTGGGTGATGGACCAGTCTTGATACACATAGGAAATTGTTCAGCGTGAAAAACCCAGCAGCGTTGCAGTTCTTGACACACTCAAACCGGTGCGGCTGGCACCTACTGTACTACCATACCCCGTTCACAGGAACGTAAATCTTTTGTCTTGCCCGTTCACCCTCTGAATGGCACACATACACAATCCATGTCTCAATTGTCTCAAGGCTTAACAATCCTTCTTGAACCTGTCTTTTCCACTTCATCTACACTGATTTAAGTGGATTTGTATACTGAGTGTTTTGTACACTCAGTGTATATGTTTTAGAGGTCGACCGATTAATCGGAATGGCCGATTAATTAGGGCCGATTTCAAGTTTTCATAACAATCGGAAATCTGTATTTCTTTACACCTTTATTTAATCTTTATTTAATTTATTTGGGGCGGCAGGGTAGCCTAGTGGTTAGAGCATTGGACTAGTAACCGAAAGGTTGGACATTTTAATCCCTGAGCTGACAAGGTACACATCTGTCGTTCTGCCCCTGAACAGGCAGTTAACCCACTGTTCCTAGGCCGTCACTGAAAATAAGAATTTGTTCTTAACTGACTTGCCTAGTTAAATAAAGGTAAAAAAATAAGTAAAAATCTTTATTTAACTAGGCAAGTCAGTTAAGAACACATTCTTATTTTCAATGACGGCCTAGGAACGGGTGGGTTAACTGCCTCGTTCAGAGGCAGAACGACAGATTTTCACCTTGTCAACTCTGGGGATCCAAACTTGCAACCTTACAGTTAACTAGACCAATGCAATAACGACCTGCCTCTCTCTCGTTGCATTCCACAAGGAGACTGCCTGTTACGCGAATGCAGTAAGTCAAGGTAAGTTGCTAGCTAGAATTAAACTTATCTTATAAAAAACAATCAATCAATCATAGTCACTAGTTAACTACACATGGTTGATGATATTACTAGATATTATCTAGTGTATAATCTGACTGAGCATACAAGCATACAAGTATCTAAGTATCTGACTGAGCAGTTGTAGGCAGAAGCAGGCGCGTAAACATTCATTCAAACAGTACTTTCGTGCGTTTTGCCAGCAGCTCTTCGTTGTGCGTCAAGCATTGCGCTGTTTATGACTTCAAGCCTATCAATTCCCGAGATGAGGCTGGTGTAACCGAAGTGAAATGGCTGGCTAGTTTGCTCGTGCTAATAGCATTTCAAACGTCACTCGCTCTGAGCATGTAGTTGTTTCCCTAGCTCTGCATGGGTAACGCTGCTTCGAGGGTGACTGTTGTCGATGTGTTCCTGGTTTGAGCCCAGGGAGGAGCTTATTATTTAAACCAAATTGAACATGTTTCATTATTTATTTGAGGCTAAATTGATTGTATTGATGTATTATATTAAGTTAAAATAAGTGTTCATTCAGTATTGTTGTAATTGTCATTATTACAAATACATTTTTTTTTTAAATCAGCCGATTAATCAGTATCGGCCTTTTTGGTCCTCCAATAATCGGTATCGGTGTCGGCGTTGAAAAATCATAATCGGTCGACCTCTACTATGTTTGGTATGACAATGAACATGACATAGTTAGCTAATGCACAAACAGATTTCTTAACCTTCTTAAACCATCCCCACCCAGGTCGTGACCAGGAGAAGCCAGGAGACCAGGAGAAGTTCTTACACCCCCTACACCAGGCCCCATACCCAGACTGGATATTGGCATGGCCGTGGCTGCCTGAGACATGGATTGGATGTTACAATTTATACGAGCATTAAAACCTCAGCCTGCTCCAGAAAGTATGCAGCCATAAAACAGGCTTCCAGGACTTCCTCAAGAAGTTGATTCATATGGAGAGGTCTGGTCAACGTTGACGACAATACGTCTCTTAATGGGTTGTCTCATGCACCTATGCATTTCTGGGAGTGGATCCAAAAAGGTTCCGAAAGGTTTCTTCGGCAGTCCCCATAGAATCCTTTTGGGTTCCATGTAGAACCATCTGTGGAAAGGGTTCCACATGGAACCAAAAAGTGTTGTCCTATGGGGACTGCCGAAGAAACCTTTTAGGTTATAGATAGCACCTTTTTTTCTAAGTGTGTAGGGCTCTGTCTGACATATTGGCACTCGGGATGAGCTTCTACATGCCACATGCCACTCCAAATATCGCGATATCCAATATAATTGTTTTGAGCATTTACTGACTAAATAATTCCTGACTGTGCAATATTTGTGCTTATTTACGATATTATAGTCGCATTCTCACTAAATAATCTTTGTGTGACAAAAAAAGAAGGCTTAGTTAATTGATTTAGACTTAATTTTCAACATAATGATACAGCCAAGCTGATAAAACTGCACAGTTTTAAAGTTCAAATACAGTATAGTCTTACACGTCGTGATATAGCGTCAATGTCAAATGTCACAATATCGAATGAATCCTATATCGGCCCAACCCAAATTGGCATATGACCCGATGAAGTAAAATAAACACCCAATACGTTCTGGCTAATGGACAGCGATACATCAGTCACACTAGCATTATTCTGTGTATTGGCATCAATACATATACACACTACATTTTTACCAGAAGAATCACTCATCATCAAGAGAGCTGAGATGCATGCTGAATTCACAATGTTTTTCCAAATCAAAACCACACTGTTGGCGCATCCGGCTCATTCTAGCATTTACAATCATTCCAACACAAATGAAATCATATGAATCACCTCTGCAGCCGGTTGGGTTTTTGGAAAGAGATCTCTTGCGAGAGGTGCTCTAACTCAATCACAGGGCAAAGGAAAACACCATCAACAAATGAGTCCCATGTGTCTAGCTGGATAACTGCCTGGATAACTACCTGGATAACTGCCTGGATAACTGGCTCATACAGAGAGGAGCATTTGTAACACTGTCTGGGATTTCTGTTCATCGCAAACTCTGGATCTATCTATACAGTATGTGTCCATTGCCCTGTTGACCTAAGCGCAACATTAGCATTAAGCTAACTGCCACTACTGTTCTGCCACTGGACGTCTGGATGTCCTGAGAGGCCAGAGGCGGAAGGATAGCGGCCAGGGACACTCGCTAAAAATAAATGACCCTATTGACACCCGCCTCTCCAGCCCTCTTCCCCCACTTCAGCAACAAAATTTCCCCCATTCTTCTCCTGCGCTATTCTCTGCTTCCTGATCTCCGGCCCGCGACACAGCGGTGCCGCACAGTCCCGCTCTCTAGCCCCCGGAACACATTCCCACAGTGGCCGACACAGGCCGGGAGAGAGGGAGAGAACGGGGAATCCGCCAGAGTGCCTGCACCCAGAACAAAGAAACTTAAAATATGACAAACGATAGCAGCAGTACACAATGACCGTGTCAGTGAAAGTAAGCCCGCAGTATTGTGGAGTGGGAGCAGCGTGTGTGGGGTGTATGAGAGAAACATGGATGAATCTTATCACAAGTCTTTAGGCTGTGCGTGTTTTAGGCTGGAGTGGTTAGGGGCCTGGTAGTGCCAGCAGCGCTGTGTGGTTCAGGCCTTGATATGCCCTCTCAAGTGTGTGTGTGTGTGTGTGTGTGTGTGTGTGTGTGTGTGTGTGTGTGTGTGTGTGTGTGTGTGTGTGTGTGTGTGTGTGTGTGTGTGTGTGTGTGTGTGTGTGTGTGTGTGTGTGCACATTTGAGATATGGTCATGGTTCGTTAATGATGTCCCCATCTATAGTTCACCACACAGTTGGTCTAATCTCACCCTCAGTGCACCCTCAATGAGCATGGCCCCTGTGATGCAGATGCATGACATACAGTTGAAGTCGGAAGTTTACATACACCTTAACCAAATACATTTAATTTTTCACAATTCCTGACCTTTAATCCAAGTAAAAGTTCCCTGTTTTAGGTCAGGTAAGATCACCACTTTATTTTAAGAATGTGAAATGTCAGAATAATAGTAGAGAAAATTACTTATTTCAGCTTTTAGTTCTTTCATCACATTCCCAATAGGTCAGAAGTTTACATACAATCAATTAGCATTTGGTAGCATTGCCTTAACTTGGGTCAAACGCTTCAGGTAGCCTTCCACAAGCTTCCCACAATAAGTTGGGTGAATTTTGGCCCATTCCTCCTGACAGAGCTGGTGGAACTGAGTCAGGTTTGTAGGCCTCCTTGCTCTCACACACCTTTTCAGTTCTGCCCACACATTTTATATGGGATTGAGGTCAGGGCTTGGTTATTGGCCACTCAAATACCTTGACTTTGTTGTCCTTAAGCCACAACTTTGGAAGTATGCTTGGGGTCATTATCCATTTGAAAGACCCATTTGCGACCAAGCTTTACTTCCTGACTGATGTCTTGAGATGTTGCTTCAATATATCCACATAATTTTCCTACCTCATGATGCCATCTATTTTGTGAAGTGCCCCAGTCCCTCCTGCAGCAAAGCACCCCCACAACATGATGCTGCCACCCCCGTGCTTCACTGTTGGGATGGTGTTCTTCGGCTTGCAAGCCTCCCCCTTTTCCCTCCAAACATCACGATGGTCATTATTGCCAAACAGTTCTATTTTTGTTTCATCAGACCAGAAGACATTTCTTCAAAAAGTACGATCTTTGTCCCCATGTGCAGTTGCAAACCGTAGTCCGACTTTTCATGGCGGTTTTGGAGCAGTGGTCTCTTCCTCTTCCTTGCTGAGCGGCCTTTCAGGTTATGCCGATATATGACTCGTTTTACTGTGGATATAGATACTTTTGTACCTGTTTCCTCCAGCATCTTCACAACTTCCTTTGCTGTTGTTCTGGGATTGATTTTCACTTTTCGCACCAAAGTATGTTCATCTCGAGGAGACAGAATGCGTCTCCTTCCTGAGCGGTATGATGGATGCGTGGTCTCATGGTGTTTATACTTGCATACTATTGTTTGTACAGATGAACGTGGTACCTTCAGGCGTTTGACAATTGCTCCCAAGGATGAACCAGACTTGTGGAGGTCTACAAAAAAAATTCTGAGGTCTTGGCTGATTTCTTTTGATTTTCCCATGATGTCAAGCAAAGAGGCACTGAGTTTGAAGGTAGGCCTTGAAATACATCCACAGGTACACCTCCAATTGACTCAAATGATGTCAATTAGCCCATTAGGAGCTTCTAAAGCCATGACATCATTTTCTGGAATTTTCCAAGCTGTTTAAAGGCACAGTCAAGTTAGTGTATGTAAACTTCTAACTCACTGGAATTGTGATACAGTGAATTATAAGTGAAGTAATCAGTCTGTAAACAATTGTTGGAAAAATGACTTGTAATGCACAAAGTAGACGTCCTAACCGACTTGGCAAAACTATAGTTTGTTAACAAGAAATTTGTGGAGTGGTTGAAAAACTAGTTTTAATGACTCCAACCTAACTGTATGTAAACGTCCGACTTCAACTGTACCACAGACACACGGATGCACACACACGCGCTCCCTGCTTCTGGCAGACACACACACACACACGCACGGATGCACACACACATGCCTCTGTATCATTAAAGATTGCTGGGGAAATACCAGTGAAAGGGCTGTCTGTGAGTATGTGCGTGTCCGTGCATGTGTCTGTACAGAGGATCCCTCAGTATAAAGCCTGGGCCATGTAACCATACCAACAGGATATCCACAAGTACCCAGAGTCCTATGCAGTGCTTTGTTGCACACGGATCTGAATAGAAGCACTATTCATTTAGGAAAACAAAAGGCATATTACAGCAGCAACTAGGGCTGTCGCGGTGACCGTACTACCGCCACACCGGCAGTCATGAGTCAATTCCACATGACCGTTGAGTCACGGTAATCTCCTGTTATGCACTCTGGACATGTTTTGGTAGTAAGCAACTTGCTAATAACTATCAAGCCCTGATGGCCTGGTGTTGTCCCTCTAACTACTTTGATATCAATGGAAAGCCCCGTCAAACACTTGTCATCAAAACCGTATCATGCTTTTAAAACCCACCTCGCTGTGATGATCAATTTGAAGAAAGGTTCAATGGCAGGTTGAAACTGAGGGGGAAACATGGTCATTGTGAATGTTGTTTCAAAGCCTAACCGAATGAATTTGACAGCTTTCTACGGTGATGATTCACTCAAAACACTCATATGTATACTAGAGCTTATGCATAGGCTTATGAGCCCAAGCCAGAAAAGGGAAAAAAAATGAATACAAATTCTGATGGTGCCGTTATACAATACACAGCCTACCACATATTACGAATGGTAGAAAAACATCAAACTAAACTAATTTAAGATGTCTTTGGCACATAATTGGTCTAGCCTTTTACTCCAAAATTATACAAATTAGAGTAATCGCCTTTGTGTGTGGACTATATTATTATGCATAATGGATGGACTGGTTACCTTATGCTATGCTCCAAAATGTCTATCCCTGAGTCTGGGAGAGAACAAATAGCCCTAGGTGATGCAGTTGGTTCATTGATTGCGCAGGGCAATTTTGAATAGCCTAGTAATAGAGAATGTTTTATCTTTTCAGAATTAATTGGGTGACACATTACCTTCAGCTACAGAATATCTCCCCATCTCGTCCTCTCTCTCCTTTATTCCGTTCTCGAGCATGCAGAGAGGAGCTGTCAAAAGGTTTGTGAAATATGTTTCATTGCAAAAACATGTTACTATCAATGTTCGAACAGATTTCACTTGGTTTCCCAAATGAAGCCCCGGGTACCTGAAGCAACAGGGTTGGAGAGCCCATGGCATACAGAGTTTGGCCGGAATATCACGTGTCGCGCAGACAAAGTGGTTGATGCTCGGAGTGAAATAATATTTATTTCTCAGCTGCTCATATAAAGCACATGCTCTGCTATAAAACCGGAGTAACCTACCAGGCATCTTGAAAAACGGACCTATGGGGAAGCACTCAGCCTCCATTCCCTATTCGAGTGCATACAGATTACATGTATTTTTTCCCTCTGCCCGTGTTCGTGCCTATTTGATAATGAGCCATTCTAAATAAAAGCTCATCTGACATATTAGTAAAGAGAAGATGACATTTCTAATAGTCTGATCATCAACAGCCTACAGTCGCATCATGTGGCCCATAGACGTTTTGATTTCGATGACATTCCATGGTTTGTATCATCCACAACTGAGGTTGCCAAATAAGTCACTGGACAGTCGTGTGGCGTTGTCCAGTCCCAGCCTGCCGGCCTGGCAGTGGCGGTCGACCAGAAAACATCCTTGTCTGAAATCTTTGAGAAGCCAAGCAGGAACGTGAAAATGTGATCACTTGATGAGGCGAGGAACAGAGCTTTTTTTTTGCTATTTTCTCAAGTAGAAAAAAGAATAAGTTTCCACATAACTCTATATCTAGCATATCTAGCATATAGGACCTGTTTAAAATGCTCAACATAGCCAGTTCATATGCTCGCTTGCTCCGGAATGGGAAAAATATCCTTTCTATTTTATAGCAAATATATTCTATATAAAATCATATAATATAAAATAATGGCATGGAGCATAGCCAGATAACACACAGTATGCCAACTCATATTCTGTTCTTCTGAAATACATTGTCTTCATACCACAATGTTTCTTTAGACCTAACAAAAATACATACATGGATTTATTGTGGTGGTGTATATTCAATTGATTTATTATACTTTTTAAAATAGATGTTGCAAAGGTGCACATCAACAGCATACGTGTTTATGTTAATTAACGGTCAATTACTGTGAGACCGGCAGGCTTTTACATGACAATAACCAGCTGACAAAATGTCATGACCGCCACAGCCCTAGCAGCAACACAGCATTGGATGTGGCTCAACTTCCGACTTGACCCAGACAGCTAAGGAAACAAGAGAACAGTGCTAAATTGAAGGAAGGGTGGCTAGATCACAGTCATTTCAGTTAGGGCTTGGAAATGTGACGACAGTCACTTCAGTTAAGGCTTGGATAGGTGACTGCAGTCATTTCAGTTAGGGCTTGGAAATGTGACTACAGTCACTTCAGTTAGAGCTTGGATATGACTGACATTTCAGTTAGGGCTTGGAAATGTGACTACTTCAGTTAAGGATATGTGACTCACTGGATAGGTGACTGCAGTCATTTCAGTAAGGGCTTGGGCATGTGACTACAGTCATTTAAGCTAAGGCTTGGATAGGTGACTGCAGTCATTTCAGTAAGGGCTTGGACATGTGACTACAGTCATGACTGCAGTCATTTCAGTGACTGCAGTCATTTCAGTTAGAGCTTGGATACGTGACAACAGTCTGAGTTAGGTGACACATTCACTTCTCTTTGGGCTTGGCAATACAGTTGTGTGAAAAAGAAAGATAAGACAACAGTCTTAGGGCTAATAAGAGGAATAGTATCAGCACTGTGACATTCTAGGACACACATTGAAAAGTATGTGGACACCATGTCCAATTAGTGGATTCAGCTATTTCAGCCACACCCATTGCTGACAGGTGTATAAAATCGAGTACACAGCCATGCAATCTCCATAGCCAAACATTGGCAGTAGAATGGCCCATACTGAGTGACTTTCAACGTGGCACTGTCATAGGATGCCTCCTTTCCAACAAGTCAGTTCATCAAAATTCTGCCTTGCTAGAGCTGTCCCGGTCAACTGTAAGTGCTGTTATTCTGAAGTGGAAACGTCTAGGAGCAACAACGGCTCAGCCACGAGGTGGTAGGCCACACAAGCTCACAGAGCGCAGAGTGCTGAAGAGCGTTGCGCCTAAAAATCAACTGTCCTCGGCTGCAACACTCACTACCAAGTTCCAAACTGCCTCTGTAAAAACCGTCAGCACAAGAACAGTTCGTTCGGAGTTTCATGAAATGTGTTTCCATGTCCGAGCAGCCGCACAAAAGCCTAAGATCACCAAGCGCAATGTCAAGCACATGGTGTGGTGTAAAGCTCACTGCCATTGGACTCTGGAGAAGTGGAAACGCATTCTCTGGAGTGATGAATCACGCTTCACCATCTGGCAGTCCGACAAACAACTCTGGGTTTGGCAGATGCCAGGAGAACGCTACCTGCCCCAATGCATAGTGCCAACTGTAAAGTTTGGTGGACGAGGAATAATTCCAGTTAAGGGAAATCTTAATTCTAAAGCATACAATGACATTCTAAACGATTCTGTGCTTCCAACTTTGTGGCAAAAGTTTGGGGGAGGCCCTTCCTGTTTCAGCATGACAATGCCCCCGTGCACAAAGTGATGTCCATATAGAAATGTTTTGTCAAGATCGGTGTGGAAAAACTTGACTGGCCTGTACAGAGCCCTGACCTCAACCACAGCGAACACCTTTGGTCTGACTGCGAGCCAGACCATATCGCACAGCATCAGTGCCCGACCTCACTAATGCTCTTGTGACTGAATGGAAGCAAGTCGCCACAGAAATGTTCCAACATCTAGTGGAAAGCCTTCCCAGAAATGTGGAGGCTGTTATCGCAGCAAAGGGGGGACCAACTCCATATTCATGCACA
Organism: Oncorhynchus masou masou; assembly: GCF_036934945.1. Classification (NCBI taxonomy): domain Eukaryota; kingdom Metazoa; phylum Chordata; class Actinopteri; order Salmoniformes; family Salmonidae; genus Oncorhynchus; species Oncorhynchus masou. Next base: position 50,652,663 of record NC_088222.1, read on the forward strand.
TGATTTTGGAGTGAGATTGTTCAACAAGCAGGTGTCCACATACTTTTGGTCATGTAGTGTATCAAGGCGTAGATAGTTATCAAATAAAACTCAGAATTTCCTGAAAATTATCCTCACAGTGTGTCCCATAGCTGTCACTCAGATAGAATACCAACATGAACCAAAATCATCTCGTGTTACTTCCAACTGACAATTACAGATTTCTCTGACGTTTGTTAATTTAAACCCACATTTCTATACATAGACCTTCCATCAAACAAAGGAACATAACACATAATGAGTATTCTAACACCAATCAAGCTAAACAAGAGCATCGCCACCCAGTCCCTCTAATCATATCTTGCTGACTTCAAACTGACTGAGCAGAAATTGCAGCGCTGTGAAATTGACCCAAAAACAACACAGGCCAATTCCACAGTTTCCTCTCCAGAGAGAGCAAGGGAGAAAGGGAAGGAGGGGTGAGACAACAGACAACTTTGTTCTTCCTCCTCAATCTCTATGACAATGACCTTAGCATCCCATTAACTGAAGGAAACATGTAATGTATCTACAAGTATATACAAGTACAATCTTGGAGTTTTTGAGTCCTTTCGTTTGTATCTGTTTGTCAGAAGGATGATTATAAACTGATCTGGAAACAGACAACACGTGTTTCTGGCCCAGGGAGGAAACAGAGGTCTCAGAGACAAATGGGAGGTAAGACGGAATGGAAATGAGTGTATTCAACTTCCGGGATGTGCCAGGTGACCCTGTCAACAGGAAGCAAGGGGTCAGGGGTCATCATTATGTTCTGCTCTGTCTCTCTCTCTCTCTCTCTCTCTCTCTCTCTCTCTCTCTCTCTCTCTCTCTCTCTCTCTCTCTCTCTCTCTCTCTCTCTCTCTCTCTCTCTCTCTCTCTCTCTCTCTCTCTCTCTCTCTCTCTCTCTCTCTCTCTCTCTCTCTCTCTCTCTCTCTCTCTCTCTCTCTCTCTCTCTCTCTCTCTCTCTCTCTCTCTCTCTCTCTCTCTCTCTCTCTCTCTCTCTCTCTCTCTCTCTCTCTCTCTCTCTCTCTCTCTCTCTCTCTCTCTCTCTCTCTCTCTCTCTCTCTCTCTCTCTCTCTCTCTCTCTCTCTCTCTCTCTCTCTCTCTCTCTCTGAGGAGGCTGGTTACATGAATGGGGAGAAGTCAATGTTGGACCTGTGCTCTCTTTTTGTGGGCTTGTGACCTTCTCATTACCCCGGGACATGATGCACAGGAAATTCTCCCAGGGTCATTTCTAGCTTTTTTTGGAGCCCTAAGTGAGATTTGGTTGGGGCCCACCCCATCTTGCGGGCACCCGAGCAGCGGCCACTTATGTCACTTATGCTTAGAAACTAGAGGTCGACCGATTATGATTTTTCACCGCCGATACCGATTATTGGAGGACCAAAAAAGCCGATACCAATTAATCGGACGATTAAAAAAATATATATTTGTAATAATGACAATTACAACAATACTGAATGAACACTTATTTTAACTTAATATAATACATCAATAAAATCAATTTAGCCTCAAGTAAATAATGAAACATGTTCAATTTAGTTTAAATAATGAAAAAAAACAAAGTGTTGGAGAAGAAAGTAAAAGAGATATATGTGCTATGTAAGAAAGCTACGGTTTCAGTTCCCTGCTCAGAACATGAGAACATATGAAAGCTGGTGGTTCCTTTTAACATGAGTCTTCAATATTCCCAGGTAAGAAGTTTTAGGTTGTAGTTATTATTGGAATTATAGGACTACTTCCCTCTATACCATTTGTATTTCATTAACCTTTGACTATTGGATGTTCTTATAGGCACTTTAGTATTGCAAGTGTAACAGTATAGCTTCCGTCCCTCTCCTCGCTCCTCCCTGGGATCGAACCAGCAACACAACGACAACAGCCACCATCGAAGCAGCGTTACCCATGCAGAGCAGGGGGAACAACTACTAGAAGGCTCAGAGCGAGTGACATTTGAAACGCTATTAGCGCGTGCTAACTAGCTAGCCATTTCACTTCGGTTACACATAAACAGTGCAATGCTTGACGCACAACGAAGAGCTGCTGGCAAAAACGCACTAAAGTGCTGTTTGAATTAATGTTTACGCGCCTGCTTCTAAATACCACCGCTCAGTCAGATACTTAGATACTTGTATGCTTGTATGCTCAGTCAGATTATATGCAACGCAGGACACGCTAGATAATATCTAGTAATATCATCAATCATGTGTAGTTAACTAGTGATTGTGACTGATTGTATTTTTTAAGATAAGTTTAATGCTAGCTAGCAACTTACCTTGGCTTACTGCATTCGCGTAACAGGAGGTCTCCTTGTGGAGTGCAACGAGAGTGAGGTAGGTCGTTATTGCATTGGACTAGTTAACTGTAAGGTTGCAAGTTTGGACCCCCCGAGCTGACAAGGTGAAAATGTGTTGTTCTGCCTCTGAACAAGGCAGTTAACTCACCGTTCCTAGGCCGCCATTGAAAATAAGAATGTGTTCTTAACTGACTTGCCGAGTTAAATAAAGGTATATAAAAAATTTAAAAAATCGGCGCCCAAAAATACGGATTTACGATTGTTATGAAAACTTGAAATAGGCCCTAATTAATCGGCCATTCTGATTAATCGGTCGACCTCTACTAGAAACTGCACTGACTTCCCCTTATCAAAAGGTTGCTAGATCAAATCCCAGAGCCGATAAGGTAAAAATCTGTTGTTCTGCCCCTGAACAAGGCAGTTAACCTCTTACATCTATGGGGGCGCTATTTCATTATTGGATAAAAAAAACGTGCCCGTTTTAAGCGCAATATTTTGTCACAAAAAGATGCTTGACTATGCATATAATTGACAGCTTTGGAAAGAGAACACTCTGACGTTTCCAAAACTGCAAAGATATTGTCTGTGAGTGCCCCAGAACTGATGCTACAGGCGAAACCAAGATGAAACTTCAAACAGGAAATGAGCAGGATTTTTGAGGCTCTGTTTTTCATTGTCTCCTTATATGGCTGTGAATGCGCAAGGAATGAGCCTGCCCGATCTATTGTTTCCCCAAGGTATCTGCAGCATTGTGACCTATTTGTAGGCATATCATTGGAAGACTGACCATAAGAGACTACATTTACCAGGTGTCCGCCCGGTGTCCTCCGTCGAAATTGGTGCGTCATCTTCAGCTGCACGTCTTTTTCCAAGCGATTCAGAGGAGAAAGTAGACATGCACGAACGATATATCAATGAAGAGATATGTGAAAAACACCTTGAGGATTGATTCTAAACAGCGCTTCCCGTGTTTCAGTTGATATTATGGAGTTAATTTGGAAAACAGTTCGCCGTTTTGATGACTGAATTTTCATTTTTTTTTGGTACCCAAACGTGTTGTACAAAACGGAGCGATTTCTCCTACACAAAGAATCTTTCAGGAAAAACTGAACATTTGCTATGTAACTGAGAGTCTCCTCATTGAAAACATCCGAAGTTCTACAAAGGTAAATTATTTTATTTGAATCCTTTTCTGGTTTGTGCAAATGTTGCCCGCTAAATGCTATGCTAAATGCTACGCTAGCTATCAATACTCTTACACAAATGCTTGTTTTGCTATGGTTCAAAAGCATATTTTGAAAATCTGAGATGACAGTGTTGTTAAGAAAAGGCTAAGCTTGAGAGCTAGCACATTCATTTCATTTGCGATTTTCATAAATAGTTAACATTACGTTATGCTAATGAGCTTGAGGCTGTAACTGGATACAGGTTTTTTTCATAGCCAAATGTGAACAAAACGGAGCGATTTGTCCTACACAAATAATATTTTTTGTAAAACTGAACATTTGCTATCTAACTGAGAGTCTCCTCATTGAAAACATCTGAAGTTCTTCAAAGGTAAATTATTTTATTTGAATGATTTTCTTGTTTTTGTGAAAATGTTGCTGGCTGAATTCTAGGCTTATAGCTATGCTAGCTATCAATACTCTTACACAAATGCTTGTTTAGCTATAGTTGAAAAGCATATTTTGAAAATCTGAGATGACAGTGTTGTTAACAAAAGTCTAAGCTTGAGAGCAAATATATTTATTTCATTTCATTTGCGATTTTCATGAATAGTTAACGTTGCGTTATGCTAATGAGCTTGAGGCTATAAATAGGATCCCGGATCCGGGATTGCTCGACGCAAGAAGTTAACCCACTGTTCCTAGGCTGTCATTGTCAATAAGAACTTGTTCTTAACTGATTTGCCTAGTTAATTAAAATAAAAAATATCAAAGATGTCTACAGTCACGCTACACCCTTACACCGTACCCTGTCACGATAAAAGGCGGCGTGGTGTGACATACTGTCTTTTCATCACTCTCACGTTTATGTGTTTTATATCACGAGATTGCTATTAATCCCCTTCAGATTACTTTCTTATGGAATTACATCTTGATTTTTATCTAAACTACACCCCCTCTCCCTCGTTATTGTGCCTGCCCATTCTAGATATCCTTTATTGCTTTTTGTCGAGCAGTTCTATCCTTGCGTGCTAGCTACAGTAGTTAGCTGGTTAGCTTCGGGCCTATCCCGTTACTTCAGAAGTTAGCTCGTAGCTAGCTAGCTAAATTAGCCACACATAGCTACTGTAGTTAGTTAGCTTGTTGTACCTGTTGTTAGCTCTTTTTGTGCCAGTCCCCACTTGACTGAAACACCAGCCTATTGATCAAGCATTACCATCCCTCACTTGGAGTTTAGCTGTGATCACGGAGCTCAGCGGTGCTGTAGGCTATCTGTTCTCGCGTCCACCAACACCAACCCTGACAGTCCACGCTTGACTGTGCCAGTCAGATAGTGTCATATAGAAGTGACTTTCAAATCCTGACCTAGATACATATTTAGGCGGAAGCCTCGACGACGAAGCAGGTCGGAGACAAAGGTAAGTAGAAATTTCTCTCGAAGCATCCGAAGCGATACAGAGGCACATTTGTTTTCCCTTTTTCTTGGAACACACTTATCTTACTGATTCAGTGCTGAACATCCATGTTAACAGTGTGAAAAACAACTCCAAGCATCAGATGAGCACACAATTTGCGTTCTTTGCTTGGGAGTTTAACATGCTCAAGTGACTGCACAGGGTAGCAGCTCCTGGAATCACTGCACTGAGATGCAGAAGGAGATTAAGTCACTGGAAAGTTGTATGGCAACCTTTGAGCCTGCCCTCAAGCACATCCTGACCAGGCTTCCCACACCGGTACCAAACCCAACCCTTAACTCTGAACGGAGCGAGGTTGTTAAATCGAATGACACTGACATACTGTTCACAAGAGCCTCCCACTCTAATGACACAGACTATGATCACAGACTATATGCAAATTGGAGTGGGTCTAGGGTTTTCGGCATGATGGTGTTGATGTGAGCCATGACCAGCCTTTCAAAGCACTTCATGGCTACCGACGTGAGTGCATCGGGGCGGTAGTCATTTAGGCAGGTTACCTTCGCTTAATTAGGCACAGGGACTATGGTGGTGTGCTTGATAAATGTAGGCATTACAGACTTGGTCAGGGAGAGGTTGAAAATGTCAGTTGAGACACTTGCCAGTTGGTACGCGCATGCTCTGAGCACATGTCCTGGTAATCCGTCTGGCCCCGCAGCCTTGTGAATGTTGACCTGTTTAAAGGCCTTGCTCACATCGGCTACGGACAGCGTGATCACATAGTTGTTCAGAACAGCTGGTCCTCTCAATGCCATTGGATGAATCGCGGAACATATTCTAGTCTGTGCTAGCAAAACAAAACCACTTCCGTATTGAGCGAGTCACTGGTACTTCCTGCTTTAGACTTTTATTATAAGCAGGAATCAGGAGGATAGAATATTGGTCCGATTTTCCAAATGGAGGACGAGGGAGAGCTTTGTACGCGTCTCTCTGTGTGTGGATTAAAGGTGGTCTAGAGTTTTTTTCCCCTCTGGTTGCACGTGACATGCTGGTAGAAATGAGGTAAAACAGATTTAAGTTTGCCTGCATTATAGTCCCAGGCCGCTTCTGGATGAGCATTTTCTTGTTTGCTTATGGTCTTATACAGCTTATTGAGTAGGTAGTAGTGCCAGCGTTGGTTTGTGGTGGTAAATAGACAGAAAATATAATTGAAAACTCTCTTAGTAGATAGTGTGGTCTACAGCTTATCATAAGGTACTCTACCTCAGGCGAGCAATAGCTCGAGACTACCGTAATATTGGACATCGCGCACCAGCTGTTATTGACAAACAGACACACACCCCCACCCCACGTCTTACCGGATGTAGCTGTTCTGTCCTGTCATTGCACAGAAAACCCAGTCAACTGTATGTTATCCGTGTCATTGTTCAGCCACGACTCGGTGAAACATAAGATATAACAGTTTTTAATGTCCCGTTGGTAGGATATTCTCGAACGGAGCTCATTCAGTTTATTCTCCAGTGATTGCACTTGGGTCAATATAATGGATGATAAAGGTGGGTTACCCACTCACCTACAAATTCTCTCAAGGCACCCTGAACTGTGCCCCCTGTATTTCCTTCTTTTCATGCAAATGACAGGGATTTGGCCTTTGTCCGGGAGAAACATTATATCCTTCGCAGTAGACTCATTAAAGAAAAAGTCTTTGTCCAGTTCGAGATGAGTAATCTCTGTTTAGATATCCAGAAGCTTTTTTTGGTTACAAGAGACTGTACCATCAACATTGTGTACAAAATAAGTTTCAAACAATGTGAAAAAAACACACAAAATGGCACAATTGGTTAGGAGCCCGTAAAACGGCAGCGATCCCCTCTGGCACCATATGTCACCAATCCCCTCGATTTGGTCATATGTATCAAAATTTGTAAGTATTTTCTTCACTTGGATAAATGTAGAGTATATCACACAGTATATCATACACTGCAGTTGAGGAACAATGGGAAAGTAATTTTGCTTTGAAAGTCGATACATTTATAACCCCACTTTTGAGAAAATGTCCATTGAATGTTTTGGTCTACTGGAGATGGTCTTCTTTGTCTACACCCATTCAGCATCGTTCACACCCTCTTAAGCCTTAGCCCCACCCATCTCCTTGAGGATTTTTATGTGAGGCCATGTCCTAAACAGAGTGAGCGAAACAATGTTCATACACGTAACGTTAGCTAGCATGACCGTACTCCAGAAAGTAGTCCATCACAAATTTTACCACTGATTTTTGTCGATAGTGCATGTTAAATTCAGGGCAGGAATGTTGAAAGCAGTAGCAACACTTTTGCAGTTCTCTGTGATATCTTTCAAAAAAGCCACAGTAGCAAGGATTATGTACACAATCTGAGCAGCTCACGTTATAGACAGAAGCATGTGACATGGCAGACCAATCCGAACTCATCTCTCGGGCATGTCCAGCCCATCCATTATCTCAGCCAATCATGGAAAGCAGGAAGGTTCCTGTCATTTTCTGTGGCCAAATTTTATTTGTATTTACAGATGGCAATCAAGTTTTTTTTATAAAATTACGTTTAAATGCCTCTCCTGTGAAGTACTGTAGTGACGTGTGAGATACGCCTAGCTTTTTGAAACATGTCAGACGGTTATTGCGGTGCCCGCTTTCATTTGGTTAACCAATAAACGTCATCCAAAATTCTATGAGCGTCACAGCCCTAGTCCATTTAACTTCCTGTAATATGATTTGCATGCACACTTATTATAAGTCATAATAATATCTCTAGATAACCAGGGTTCCGATGAGGCTATATTTAATTAAGATGCCCAGTCTTAGATTCTCTCTCTCTCTCTAGTAACTGATTTCCTAAAGCAAAACTATCCATGCTAATATAAATACAGCTCTCGACCCTCTTCTCTCGCGTGCCAATCACATCCAGGCTCCCATGCTCTCCCTGTGCCCTTGTTGAGAGGGTTGTGTGGGTATACATAACTACAACACATTGTTACTGTTTGGTGTTGCTTCGTAGCCTCCTCCAGGCTTGAAGGAAAGGAGAAGTGGAAGGAATGAGACTCATTTCCCATCATCACCTGCCGGGGTCAGAGCAGCGTGTTTCAACAGACACAGGTCTTGCCAAAATACTCAAAGTCCTGTCCGCCTAACTCCCCTTCCCCTCTTCCCCCCCACTTGCTCCCCAGTGTTCTCACCCTACGGCCTTGCCAAACCAGGGAGCAGAGTTGAAAAAAAGTGCAGAGAACAAACTCGCAGAGCCCAGAGGAGAGTAGAAGCACCCCCTGCTTCGCTCTGCTCCACTACAGCACAGGCCGAAACAGACTACACACAAAGTGGCACACGCTACACAGACACACACAGACACACACTCATTCACTTCTCACACACACTAACACACACACGTTAAACACGTACCTCTCAATCAAACGCTAATTATTCTCACTTGTGTCAATATCCCGCACAGGCCCGAGGTGCACTCCCTGAGGCCAGGCAGAGAGAGGGAGGGAGAGAGAGAGAGAGAGAGCACTACAGATGACAGAACAATTACCTTAATGTTCATGAAGACATTGAGAAGGTAAGGTAAGTCATAGAGCAATGGTACAGATGTACTGTGGTTCTCGCACATGGGATGAATGGATGCGCTCCACACAGAGGCCTTCCATGTAGTCTGTACAGTGAAGTCGGTCGACACAGCACATACATCAGTATAGTCTCACACTGCCACACTTTCAGACAAATGCAAGAAAGACGGAAGGAAATCAAGGTTCAGGAGATTGCAATATGTCACAATGAACCAATTATTAAAAATGTATCAACGTTAAAGTTGCATCAACTTTAAGAGGGCCAAGAGAGGGCAGAACTTGACTCAGCAGACTTGAAGCCAGGACATACGCACAGATAGTACAGTATAGTACATGCACACAAACACATGCAGGAACTCTGGCAGTGACCTATACAGGGACCTACACATGCAGGGCTCTCCAGAGGGTGGTGTGGACTGCCCAACGCATCCCCGGGGGCACACTGCCTGCCCTCCAGGACATGTCGATGTCACATGAAGGCCAAAAATATCATCAAGGATATAAACCACCTGAGAGACGGCCTGTTCACCCCGCAATCATCCAGAAAGCGAGATCAGTACAGGTGCATCAAAGCTGGGACAGAAAGACTGCAAAAACAGCTATCTCAAGGCCATCAGACTGTTAAATAGCCATCACTAGCCGGCTCCCACCCGATGACTCAACCCTGCACCTTTAGAGGCTGCTGCCCTATATACATGGAATCACTGGCCACTCTAATAATGGAACACTAGTAACTTTAAAGATGCTTACATACTGATTTACTAATTTCATATGTACAGTTGAAGTCGGAAGCTTACATACACCTTAGCCAAATACATTTAAACTCAGTTTCACAATTCCTAATCCTAGTAAAAAGTCCCTGTCTTAGGTCAGTTAGGATCACCACTTTATTTTAAGAATGTGAAATGTCAAAATAACAGCAGAGAGAATGATTTATTTCAGCTTTTATTTAATTCATTATATTCCCCAGTGGGTCAGAAGTATTTGGTAGCATTGCCTTTAAATTGTTTAACTTGGGTCAAATGTTTCAGGTAGCCTTCCACAAGCTTCCCACAATAAGTTGGGTGAATTTTGGCCCATTCCTCCTGTAGGCCTCCTTGCTCGCACACGCCTTTTCAGTTCTGCCCACACATTTTCTATAGGATTGAGATCAGGGCTTTGTGATGGCCACTCCAATACCTTGACTTTGTTGTCCTTAAGCCATTTTGCCACAACTTTGGAAGTACGCTTGGGGTCATTGTCCATTTGGAAGACCCATTTGCGACCAAGCTTTATTTCCTGACTGATGTCTTGAGATGTTGCTTCAATATAGCCACATAATTTTCTTTCCTCATGATGCCATCTATTTTGTGAAGTGCACCAGACCCTCCTGCAGCAAAGCACCCCCACAACATGATTCTGCCACCCCCGTGCTTCATGGTTGGGATGGTGTTCTTCAGCTTGCAAGCCTCCCCCTTTTTCCTCCAAACATAACGATGGTCATTATTGCCAAACAGTTCTATTTTTGTTCCATCAGACCGGAGGACATTTCTCCAAAAAGTACGATCTTTGTCCCCATGTGCAGTTGCAAACCGTAGTCTGGCTTTTTTATGGAGGTTTTGGAGCAGTGGCTTCTTCCTTGCTGAGCAGCCTTTCAGGTTATGTCGATATAGGACTCGTTTTACTGTAGGTATAGATACTTTTGTACCGGTTTCCTCCAGCATCTTCACAAGGTCCTTTGCTGTTGTTCTGGGATTGATTTTCACTTTTTGCACCAAAGTACATTCATCTCTAGGAGACAGAACACGTCTCCTTCCTGAGCGGTATGATGGCTGCGTGGTCCCATGGTGTTTATACTTGTGTACTATTATTTGTACAGATGAACGTGGTACCTTCAGAAGTTTGGAAATTGCTCCCAATGATGAACCAGACTTGTGGAGGTCTACAATTTTTTTCTGAGGTCTTGACTGTTTGATGTACGCCTTGAAATACATCCACAGGTACACCCCCAATTGATTCAAATGATGTCAATTAGCCTATCTGAAGCTTCTAAAGCCATGACATAATTTTCTGGAATTTTCCAAGCTGTTTAAAGGCACAGTCAACTTAGTGTATGTAAACTTCTGACCCATTGGAATTGTGATACAGTGAATTGTAAGTGAAATAATCTGTCTGTAAACAATTGTTGGAAAAATGACTTGTGTCATGCACAAAGTAGATGTCCTAACCGACTTGCCAAAACTGTAGTTTGTTAACAAGAAAACGGGTTTTAATGACTCCTAAGTGTATATAAACATCCAACCTTTAACTGTATATACTCTATTCTATTCTACTGTATTTTAGTCTATGCCACTCCGACATTGCTCGTTCTAATATTTATATATATATATATATATATATATATATATATATATATATATATATATATATATATATATATTCTTTTTTTACTTTTAGACTTGTGTGTATTGTTGTGAATTGTTAGGTACTACTGCACTGTTGGAGCTAGGAACACAAGCATTTCGCTACACCCGCAATAACATCTGCTAAATATGTGTATGTGACCAATACAATTTGGTTTGATTTGATTAGTTTACAACAGCAAACAGGGCAGCTCATGACACAGCGCTGGCTGACAAATAGAGCCCTTGAACAAATACACTGGAAAGACGCCCTTTGTCTCTCTGAACAGCTGGCTTTCATCATATCTGCATGTGTCAGCATGCAGAATGAAGGCATGGGAGTGTGTGTGTGCGTGTGTCAAGTTTGATGAGTGATGAAAGCAGGTCATGCGAGGATTTGGTCACACCCTGTTTGCCTCATTACTATCATCAGCGAAGCAACCTAGAAAATAATTTTAGAGGGAAATGCACACAAACGCAACACTCTCACTGCTACACTCAACCAGTGCTTTATTGACTGACAAACAGAAACAGAGCATCCCAGGGAGTCAATCAGAAAAAAAAAACGAATGAGAAAAAGACTGTTAGCATTTTTGTGGCTGCTGTTTTCCCCTGAAAGCTGATACCTCAATCAGAAACAGAATGCTCCTTGGAACCAAACAAAGAGTTGTAACAATGGCTAACTCAAACCAAGACGACAATGGAACAGTACCACAAAGGCCCTGCTAGGAAGCCCAGAGAAATGGGGAGGAACAGTGAGAATGTATGTCAGTTATTGGGAACTAAAATAAAACATTTAAGAGCACAGTTCAGAGGGATTTGGAGACAGAAGTAGAGAACAAGGAGCACAGGAGGACTGTCCCACTAAGAACAGAACGACAGCAACGTTTTTTGGACATCTTTATTTGATCCTGTCAGGACCGGCTCTCTTTTGTTTGTTCATTTTCTGGACCTGCCTTTGTTTTCAAAGTCCAAGGACGTTGATTTTTGGTCTGCCTTGATTTGGCCCGAACCTAGACGTACGGTCTGGACCAGCCTTGATTTGGCCCAAACCTAGACGTCCGGTCTGGACCAGCCTTGATTTGGCCCGAACCTAGACGTACGGTCTGGACCAGCCTTGATTTGGCCCGAACCTAGACGTACGGTCTGGACCAGCCTTGATTTGGCCCGAACCTAGACGTCCGGTCTGGACCAGCCTTGATTTGGCCCGAACCTAGACGTCCGGTCTGGACCAGCCTTGATTTGGCCCGAACCTAGACGCCCGGTCTGGACCAGCCTTGAATTGGCCCGAACCTAGACGTACGGTCTGGACCAGCCTTGATTTGGCCCGAACCTAGACGTACGGTCTGGACCAGCCTTGCTTTTAGTCCAGACCAGACTAAATCTAAACCAATCATAGACATCTATGTATCACAAGTTTGGTCAGTACAGCAGAGTAGAGCATAATAGAGTACAGCCCCAGAGGTTACTCCTCTTTCCACTGCTTTCTTTCCTTCTTCCTTTCTCTGCTCGGTGTCTAATCTCTTGTCCGAAACCAGGCTCAATGTAAGGCCACATCGCTCGTTCCTTCTCCTACCAACGGGCACAACAAAGGCTACCATGAAGAACAGGGAGATTTCTTTATTTTGTCTCTTCCAAAGATACAGCAAGTAGAGAAACCGGGTACGAATGGAATCATCCAACGACTGCCACAAAAACAGCAGTGCAGCAAGCAGCACATTAACATTAAACATGAGATACACAGAAATCATAGAATGGAAAATATTTCCTCTGTGCGTCCATGACGTTTCATGTGGTGTAGCAGCGATAATTTAACTGTGACCCCCCCTCTTGAAAACAGGAAGTCATATGGCCCCAAAAAGCTTGTTCTCTTCCAGGACAGCAGAAAGAGAGAGAGAGAGCGAGAGAGAGAGAGACTAGAAAGAGTAAAAAAGAAAGTCTATTAAAGAGCGAGACTGCAACACAAGCCAAAGCATGGCTGCTGAGGAACATACAACATACAAGTGTTTCTCCTTGTGTTTAGCACTGTGAGGGTCTTTTGGGCACTTCACAAAATATACAATGCCAAAGAGGGGTGCGAGAGGGGGGTTGGAGGGATGAGCTGCTGCATATCACAAACCAGATTAGTCCAGGGCCATTTCCAAAAAGCCAGCCTCTCCAGCTACCACAAACTTGACCTTGGCTTCAGCCACTTACTAACAGACATAAACACTACGCATTATTCATTTTGGGAGCCAGAAACAAAAGTGTACATTTATTTGTGAAAAACAAGCGACTAAAATAAAACGCTAAAACGGTTTTCAACCATCATTCAACAACCCAGGGATCAACCCTGTGCTGGTTTCAAGTGTATTTAGACCAGTTAGAGGTTGCTGATGGGAGGACGACTCATAATAATGGCTGCAATGGAGTCAATGGAGCGCGTGGTTTCCATGCGGTTGATACCATTCCACTATACTCCATTCCAGCCATTATTATGTGCCGTCCTCCTCCCAGCATCCCCCACTGATTCAGACACAACTAGAACATTGGAGTAAGGACAGGAGGGCCTTTCAGTTTGCTGTTGAAACACAACAGAAACAGCAGACATAGATTGGTACAACAAAGAACTCCTGTCACACAGGTCATAGCAGCGAGGTCACTTACACGGAGGTCACCGCCCGAGACTTAGCCAGAGGGCTCCGCCTTCTTGGACATAAACAATCAAACGGATTCGTTTAAAATAGTTCACTTCAAATTCAATTGGATGTATCCTACAGTTCTCATATATCGTGCGGTTTACCTCTTACACTACAGAAATCAAACACAACAGGGAAAAGGATTGGAATCACGTGGAGCCCAGGAAGAGTAGCTGCTGCGTCAACAACAGCTAATGGGGATCCTAATAAAATACTAATGACAGCCGTGTCAACACCAGTTCCTTGATGAATGCACTCGTAAGGACACTGTTCCAGTTCAAAGACCTTGATAATAGGCTATCTTCTAAAGCCAAACACAGACCTCATGTTATGTTACATACTTGCTTCTTCTGACTGTTTACTGTAACATGCAGTCTGAAACAGTGTGGCTAAGTGGTGCTCGTTTGGGTGTACTACTTCTCAGCATTCCAGCACATGGCATACAGACACAGCAGTGGCCCTTTGTGTGACACTTGACCTGAAAATAGAGCATCCGTTTCCAGGTTGATTGGTGTCCACGGCGATCATCTGACCCCATTCCATCAGCTCTCATGGTGGGCCAAGCCTGTGGGACGGAGCCTTGAAAGAGACTGAGAGGAGAGGAGAGGATGGAAGAGAGCAAGGCTGAAGACAGCCACGAGACAGTTAGACTGACTGACAGGAGAGAGAGGGCAGTGAGTTTGAGTGGTAAGGAGGGCAAGGCTCAAGGCTGCGTGGGGCGGGCGGGCAGGCCCGGAGGCCATGAGGCTCGGACAGCATGGGGAGAGAGCTGGGAGTAAGACTGAAGTAGTCAGACAGAATACTAACAGACATGAAGTGATAGAAAGCAGAGAGCTACAAATGGAGCTGTACAATAGCCAGTTAGACCAGGGAGAGACAGAGAGACAGACAGAGAGACAGACAGAGAGAGAGAGAGAGAGAGAGAGAGAGAGAGAGAGAGAGAGAGAGAGAGAGAGAGAGAGAGAGAGAGAGCACTGATGGGAGGCAAGGGGGGGGCATGGTTGTGGAGAGGACCAGAGCTAATGCTCTATAATACAGCCAATGTGTAAGATGTACTAACCAAACATGAGGTGTGAGGCCGTCATTGTAGTGATATTCAATCAGATATTCCTCAGCTTGAAATCTCAGGACGTTTCAGCCCAGGGCAGGAAGTGCACAACAGGAAGTGATTTCCTCACTCACAGCCAATCAAAACAGAAGTCCATCTATGACCATAGAGTCAGCAGCAAGCTGTAGTTAGACTATGTGTGAATATGAAACATTATTAGTGATACACAAGTGATGAATGTAAAGAATGTGACAGGAATTCATTGCATTTTCATCCACCCACACAGACAGACTAGTACTAGCGAAAGTGAAGAGGCAAACACTGGGTCTACTGTGTCCCCTCTATAGGCCTTGGTCAAAAGTAGTTCACTTTAGATGGAATAGGTTGCCATTTGGGACGCAACCCATCACTACTGATAGAGCTCCACAACAACAAAGTCGTCTCACTCTAAAGCTGATTAAACGTCTCGGTGAACACGGAGGCATCACGACAGCTCTGGAGAACGTGTCATGACACAAAGGAATCCTTTTGGTGTGTTTCCAATTTGATCTGACATTTACCAGTCCTGACAGCTAGGCTTATACCCAGCCCTGGCAGCATGGTTCAATGATTATATTCTACTGAAGTGCATTTCCATGTAAAAGGACCCATGAACACCAACATGTGAAGTTCAAATTGGTTGTCAAATGAAAGCTAAGACTATATTTTGGGGGGAAATTAAGGCATATTTATATTTTCAACCATTGATTTCTGGTCAAACAAATGGAAAAGGGTTCTTAGACAGCATCTACCAGAAAAAGTCTTAAAATGTACTAAAAATACATCAAAACACATTAATGTTGAAGTAAAAGACCCCTGCCAACTAATATCAACACTTGCCTTCTGTAAGTTTAAGAAACTTTGCCTTGTAATTCCATTACCAAAAACTGACAACGTATCTTCAAGTTTTTTTCAAACTTTTGTCCCTCTTGAGGAGAGAGGATAATGATAAAGTTCACAGAGGTAACAAGTAAAGCTAGACATACCAATTAGTTATAGTATTTTAACTGATATCAAGTTTGTATATGAATTATTCAGTGATTAAAACTCGTAATTCAGTTACTAAACCACTAGCTACATGTCACGCCCTGACCATAGAGAGCTGTTTATACTCTATGTTGGTTGAAGTGTGATAGTGACTAGGGTGGGTCATCTAGGTGATTAATGGTTTATGTTGGCCTGGTATGGTTCCCAATCAGAGACAACAATAAACAGCTGTCTCTGATTGGGAACCATACCAGGCCAACATAAACCATTAATCACCTAGATGACCCACCCTAGTCACTATCACGCTTCAACTGTTTATCGTTGTCTCTGATTGGGGATCATATTCAGGCAGCCATTTCCTCATTGTGCTTTGTGGGCTCTTGTCTATGGATAGTTGCCTGTGTGCACACCAGTAGCGTCACAGTTAGTTTGTGCGTGTTTTGTTTGCTGTGTTTCTATTAATTAAAATATGTGGAACTCTATGCACGCTGCGCCTTGGTCCAATCATTATGACAATCGTGACACTACAATGGGAAATCATAGTAGTCACAAACCACAGTTGGGTCACCCGCTACCGTCCTCTAGGGATGGGCATTTGAAATTATTGAAATAATAGCATACATTTTTTGAGATATCTGGGTAGTCTCAGAAAAAAGAAGAAAAAAAAGTGACCAATCAGAATGACGCAAAATGCCACAACAGCAGACAGTGCGCAGTAGTTTCTCCTTCCTTTCCTTTCTTCCAGTGAGACTGACCAGAGAGAAGGAACACAGTCTTCCACCTGATGGCGAAACCTGAGTCACACCGCATCTGCCTCATGCACAAATTCATGTTGTTCCTATGACCAGAGAAAGTCAAATATTCCTTGACATTAAATAGACACGACACTAATAATGATGATAAAAACCCAGGGCTGTCGACACTCGTGGCTACAAATGTATTACAGCTGCAGCCCGAATGCATCAACACATTCCTTTTTCATTCTAAATAGAAATGTGCTGCTGGGCCTCTCTGACATAAGAGAAGCTGCCCATCTACCATTCCACTATCAGATAAGGGGGGGGGGGCACTTTTGATCTGAAATCACCCTCACCCACCCACAATTTATTTGTCATTATTGCAGATTAAAAGTGTTAGAGCTATTAATGTATCGAAAATTTGCTATGACATAGGCAATGAATATGTAGCACGACTTTGGATTCCAGCCCTGTCTCATAATCTAATGGTTTAGACTAGGGGTCCTCAACTGGCAATCTGCGGGACAAATCTTTGTTAATAGTTGGACATAAAAGACTGTAAAAACAATCAAGAAATTAGCTACAAGTGATTTTAATTTAAGAAATCTGTTCCCAAGTATTCCCACTCTCAATAGAGAGACACGTGATCGTATACATTTCAACCGGGGGCCGATGTCTATCAGTGAATCATTACATTCCTAATAGACGTCTATGTTTTACGAGTTTGGACAACACAGTACAGTACAGTAGAGTACAGAACAGTAAAGTCAAGAAAAGTAGAGTACGGTATTACACTAAAGTGTAATGTACTGTATTGTACTGTACTGAACATATCTACTTTACTTTACTGTACTCTACTGTGCTTACTACTGAGATGTCCAAACTTGTGATACATAGACGTCGATGATTGGTTCAGATTTGGTCTGGTCCGGACCAACCAAAATGTGGTTGTTTGGGGGCGGATCTCATTAGAAGAGTAGCCAGAGGGTAGAATAATACCCAAACATGCAAAGGACGATATTGCATATTTCTACCTTTGTGAACCTATTCAGAATGCATCACCATGAAGTTAATTAAATTAATATCCATGATAAATTATATTTATATCCATGATTAGCATTTCTGTATAGTACAGATCAGGGACCAATGATGTAATTCCATTACAGGGTATAAATCCACTTTTTCAAAGTCAAGGTGTCATGTCATAGCGAACACCCCATTATTTCTTGAATCTTCATGTATTTGTCACACTTGGTCCCTTTAGGCAAATCTTTTGTGAACTCATTGCAGTTCGCTTAATTTGTTGTGCATTGTGAACACTCCAAAGGAACTCAGACCCCTCAAAAGAGCCCCCTGAAGCGAACCGAACTGAGACCATCTCGAGAGGTGGTCTGAGTTCGGTTCGCTTGAATTCCGCGGACCGGTTCCCATTTTTAAAAACAAAGCTCCCCAGGTTCACTTGTTATTATTCTCGCACCACAAACTAGACTACTGCAACACCTTTTCCCCCCTGCTATAATCCCTCACGTTGGTGCCACAACAGACAAAAGATGATGGCGTGCAGGTTCACAGAAAAAAAGGTGTGCTGTTTCTGGTTAGGCCCATTGATTAGCGATTGTTAGGGATGCACAGAAACTCCAAAACCTGTGCAGTTTTTAGTTCAGATTATTTGTTTGTAAGATGTGATCTATAGGATAAGAGAGCTTCATAAGCTAGGGTTTGAATAGTGAGAAGACACCAACATATCTTGTGAGAATCACAACGTAGGGTACAAAATGTATTCTAGCTCTTAAAGGGACAGTAGCCGACATTGGGTGTACAATTTTCAATTACAGCATTATTTAATCTGCATTTATTATCCTGCTATTTATTCTGTTACCAATAATATTTGCATCTTAATAATATCTTCTGATTACAATTATTATGTCTCATCTTGTAACTAAAGGCAATCTATTACTTTCCAAAATGTACTGTACGTAGATGTCTGATAACACATTCTGATGGAAGGGCTTGTCCTACACTTTGTAAAAACCCAGAGTGCATTGCGTGAATGTTGGAAAGAGATCTTGGTTCCTTTCTAAACATAGCAAATGTCAATGCAAACCATACTCAGACCACAAAATAGGTGAAATAGTGACCAAGGCAAAAGCATTGAGTCCTTATTCAAAGGCAAAGGCAGTGTGAATACAAAGAACTGAGTTCTTTTGCTGCTTTTTTTACCCCAGAGTTCACTTTAAAGAGGACAGAGATCGGTTCTTTTAAAGAGGAACATATGTGAAAACACTCTTAAGAAGATATTTAACATCGTTTTGGAAAAAAAAGGGAGATTTTAACAAAATTTTGTTACCAAACTTTGCATCTGCACAGTTCTTCCAGTAAATGTATTTTTGTAAAATATTCAGTGGAAATTGTTCAATTGAGTTGTTGTATGGATTATTAAACTTTGAAATTAATGGTTTTTGTTTGGGTAAGATTCCGTTACCATGGAATTGCCATAAAGCAGCAAATCATTTGTTGTTAAGGGGATAATGATGCTGAAATCCCACTTCAAACAGAACTTGAGCTTGTAGATCAGAATGCACTTTGATCCTCTTCACACCCATCAGCGCATCCCCACAGCATGAGAGAGAAGAGAAAGGGGGCATTAAGCATTCAAATTATTAATTGGCTGCATCTCTAGAGCATCCTTCCCCTAAAACAGCCGGTCTCTGAGGCAGAGTGTGCCAGGCATGGCAGTCCCACAGAGACCAGGATACAGGAGCATCTCTCATTGCCTGGAGGTGTGGCTGCTGCAGGGGACTCGACTTGGTATTCCCATCTTTCTCTCTCTCCTGCTTTCTCTTTCTCTCTTCTCATCCTCCTCTCTCCCTCTCTCTGACTCCCTCTCTCTCCTCATTCGCCACCCTTCACTTCATCCTCTCTCTCCTCATTCGCCACCCTTCACTTCATCCTCTTTCTCTCTCTCTCCCTCTCTCTCTCCTCATTCGCCACCCTTCACTTCATCCTCTTTCTCTCTCTCTCTCCCTCTCTCTCCTCATTCGCCACCCTTCACTTCATCCTCTTTCTCTCCCTCTCTTCCGTGCCTGGGGTTGCCAGGGAGGATTGTTGGTCAGCAGGATAATCTTATTATTACAGCAAGTCGTGACGGTTAACTTTAAACCCCTAAGCGCTCGCTTCTGTGTGTGTGTGTTACAAAGAGCGAGTGAGGGTGCAAAGGGGGTAGGAAAACACACAGAAGATAGAGGAAAAGAGAGAGAGACAAAGGAGAATAAAGCGTTTTTTTGTGTTTGTGGGTCTAAGCGTGGCGGTCTATGAGCACTTATGGAGTGTGTCTTTGTTTGTTTGCATTTTTGCTGATCTGGTGTGTGTGTGTGTGTGTGTGTGTGTGTGTGTGTGTGTGTGTGTGTGTGTGTGTGTGTGTGTGTGTGTGTGTGTGTGTGTGTGTGTGTGTGTGTGTTGTTAGGGCCTCTAAACACATCTCACAGGTTTTGGCCAGCCGCAGGGAGCTGTGGGTTGAGCTGTAAAGGGGTGAGCAGGCGGTGGAGCAGGCGGGCGGGTTTATTATCTGGGCTGGGCAGACAGCGTGGTGGGGAAGGGAGGATGGGAGGCTGCGAGAGGCTAGGATACTTATTGCAATTCTCACGATTCTCAGAATTCTAAATGTTTTGCGATTTGATACTGCGATTTTATTGCGATGTTATCTTCCAAACATATTGCTCACTATATGTCTGCATTAAAGACAGAAGAGAGAGCATGACTGTGACTCTGCAACTGGATCCTGGACATCCTGACGGGCCGCCCCCGGGTGGTAAGTGTAGGTAACAACACATCCACCACGCTGATCCTCAACACAGGGGCCCCTCAGGGGAGCGTGCTCAGTCCCCTACTGTACTCCCTGTTCACTCATGATTGCACGGCCAGGTACAACTCCAACAGCATCAATAAATTTGCTGATGACACAACGGTGGTGGGCACGATTACAGACAACGATGAGACCCCCTATTGGGAGGAGGTCAGAGACCTGACTGTGTTGTGCCAGGACAACAACCTCTCCCTCAACAATATCAAGACAAAGGAGATTATTGTGGACTACAGGAAAAATAGGACCGTGCACGCCCACATTCTCATCGATGGGGCTGCAGTGGAGCAGGTTGAGAGCTTCAGGTTCCTTGGTGTCCACATCACCAACAAACTATCATGGTCCAAACACCAAGACAGTCGTGAAGAGGGCACGACAAAACCTATTCCCCCTGAGGAGACTGAAAAGATTTGGCATGGGTCCTCAGATCCTCAAAAGGTCCTACAGCTGCAGCATCGAGAACTGGTTGCATCCCTGCCTGGTATGGCAACTGCTCGGCCTACAGAGGGTAATGCGAATGGCCCAGTACATCACTGGGACCAAGCTTCCTGCCATCCAGGACCTCTATATCAGGCGGTGTCAGAGGAAGGCTCTAAAAATAGTCAAAGACTCCAGCCACCCTAGTCATAGACTGTTCTCTCTGCTACCGAATGGAAAGTGGTACCGGAGTGTCAAGTCTAGGCTTCTAAACAGCTTCCTTTCCCCAAGCCTTAAGACTCTTGAACATCGAGTCAAATGGCTACCCAGACTATTTGCATTGCCCCCCTCGCCCCCTCTCCCCCTCTTTACACCACTGCTACGCTCCGTTGTCATCTATGCATAGTGACTTTAATAACTCTACCTACATGTACACACTACCTCAACTAACCGGTGCCCCCGCACATTGACTCTGTACCGGTACCCCCATGTATCTAGTCTAGCTATTGTACTTTTACGGCTGCTCTTTAATTACTTGTTACTTTTACCTCTTATTCTTATCCGTATTTTTTTTCAAACTACATTGTACGTTAGGGGCTCGTAAGTAAGCATTTTACTGTAAGGTACACCTGTTGAATCCGGCGCATGTGACTAATTATATTTGATTTGATTGGACAAAACGAGGGGAAATAAAAGTGGCAAATGAAATTACCGAAAACATGTTGGCTCGCTAATTAAAAAGAAGATGGAGAACAAGCTACACAATGAAAATGTTTCGCCGCAGGTACAACCAACTTGCAATAACTAACGCTACCTACAGTAGAATAAGTATTATTATTATAAAATGTTTTTACAAATGTCGATATAAATCGTCCAAAAATTATATTGCGATATGTAACTGTACCGATGAATTACAGGAGGACATTTGGGATCAGGGAGAAGACAATATAACAGTACAGTCAGAAAGGCTTATGATATGTACAGATATGTACAGCCAGTACGGTGGACAGCACACTGGGACATAATATGAGGGGAAAATGGACACGATGTGACACAGTGAGTGTACACTCCAGTAGCCTTCACCTCTGTGAGAGTCCTATGGCTGTTTGGCAGGCCAGCCTAAGCCCAGCCACTCTCCCTCTCCCTCCCAGTCCTAGTCTCTCTCTAACAGCCTCTAACTGGGAGCTCAAAACTGCCCTCTGGCATCAGCAGCCAGAGCAACGTTCTCCACTCCGGAGTCGGAGTCCGTTTAAATCAAGGATGCCTGTGGACATGCATGGTGGTCTTTAGTTGATGGCAGACAGTGCTTTACTATCCCTCACAGAGAGAGCGATAAGAGAGAGAGATAGAGAAAGAGAGCGAGTGGGAGAGACAGTAAAAAGAGAGAGACAAAGGCAGGTGGAAACCTTTCATGTAAAGCCCAAGAAATAGGAGGGAGAGGGGTAAACATTTCGGGAGGGTGTCCCAAAGACGGACACACAGTACAGACCATAAGAAGGGAGACAGAGCCAGACGATAGGCGGGGAAATAATAGGAATGGAGGGAAAGAAGAGGAGGATGATAGAGGCATGACAGGAGGACAGGACATATAGTTGCCCAGATGGCCTACAGAACCTGGAGCTTCTCAGAAGAGGCTACATACATTAAAGCGCTCATACAAAAAAAGATGTCCTCTATTCTGCACTACAAGTACAACCCTATACACTGAGTGTACAAAACATTAAGGACACCTGCTCTTTCCATGACATAGACTGACCAGGTGAATCCTGATGAAAGCTATGATCCCTTATTGATGTGAATTGTTATATCCACTTCAATCAGTGTAGATGAAGGTGGAGGAGACAGGTTAAAGAAGGATTTTTAAGCCTTGACTCAATTGAGATAAGGATTGTGTATGTGGGCAGAGCCCCACCTGTTTAGCTTTTTTGTTGTTGCCTGTGTTGCATGTTATTTTGTCATTAATATGTGTCACATATCAATTTGCAAACAATGTAAAAAAATAAAAAATAAAAAATCATTGCGTTAATAAAGCCGCATACAAACATGGTCTCTTTTATGCTTTCTTGAGTAAGCCAGCTCCACACTGCAGGTGTTTCAGCCGAGCTCAGTGCTTTCTTGAGGAAGTCAGCTCCACACTGCAGGTGTTTCAGCCGAGCTCAGTGCTTTCTGTGGTGGTGGGGCAGCCAGCGGAAAATACAGAGCGTAGGGTTTTGTAATATTCTCTAGTTGAGTTCTGTCACTCATGGGGACACTACGTCACTGCATATCTATGGGGAGAGCAAAACAATTCAAGCCTCTTGGGTGCTGCCATAGAGTTACTTTATAAGAGCCAGTCCAAGAAGGCTCAAGGTCAATGGCAACAGATAAAATGACGTCAAATCACGTTATATCTACAGTAGCTTTGATTGGACTGATCATGTCAACATCATACTTTCAAAATCTAAGCTAGCAAGCTAGACAAGCAGTCATCGTCATGAATCACGTTGACAATCTACTGGCAAATCCTTTTCAATCCTTGTCATAGGAAGAGAAATGACAGATAAAACTTATCGGTGCATCATCGGGCCATAAACATTAGAAAACAAGTTGGAAATCGCAAATTCAACAATGAGTGGTTTGGAAGGAATCAGTGGCTAACTGCAAGTGTTGTAAAGCAATCACTAGCCTGCTATTCAGTGGAGTAGGTGTGTGGTCCAAGTCTGGGTTTAAGGGTCTCTTTAAAAGCATAAACATTCACATGCCATGGGCCAGAAAAGGTTGAATACATTGGCCATGCTGTCAATCCAGAATGACTTCTGTCGCGTTCAAAACAACTGGAAACTCGGAACTGGGAAATCTCAGACTTCAGTGAGTTCAAGACAACTGGGAACTGAAAAAATGAGCTCCAACTGGGAAAATACGTTTTGAACGGTCATCCAACTCGGAATTCCAAGTCGGGAACTCTGGCCCTTAGCTCCAACCTAAAGATCACTGACGTCATGATTCGACCTTGTTTTTTCCCAAGTTCCCAGTTGTCTTGAAAGCACCATAAATCCAGAGAATGCCCGACTTTAATGACAAAGTTTGATGACAAACTTTGCCCACAAGAAGGACCGCCGTACCACTTTCCTGTTTCAAGTGAGCACAGCACAGCAAAGTGAGTCCAAAAATGTCTTGCATGCTGCTGCAAAAATGATGTAATATGCCTAGGAGAAATGTATACTGTAGCTAAGAAAGTAATACTAAGTGAGTGTTGTGTAGTAAGCTGTTATTATCCCATGTGCGTCACCCTGATATTTTGGTCCCTTTCCCCCCCTCATAACTTAGCCTACTGTTATGACTTGGTGGTGAACATGTAGCCTTTAGCCTATTTTAGAGAAATGTAATCATTGAATAATGTAAGCGCCTTCATTGTCTGCTTATATGCCGCCTTTATTTATCCTACGGTTCTGACTTGGTGTACAGGGAGATTACGGTACTAACGGTCGATGTTCTGAATTCTGTCGCTGTACATTTCAAAAGGACTCAACAAATAGTTATATTGACTACATTCGTCCTAGCTCGCTCATTAATGTCTTAATAGAAATGACGGATTTCCTTTTATCCGCTCTTCGTGCCCTTATGGTATAGTTTGTGCATTTCAATTGTCAGTAGAAACCACATGTGTTTAAGCAAGTCAGCCATATCAACGATGCTTTAAGGCAGTAAATGAAGCTGAAGAACTGTTTCGCTGCCAGACAAGGATCAGCTGATAGCCAGGTGTAGCAGTGGTAAGGATTCACTCCATGGTGCTGAAAAGAAAGCTCTGCTGTTGGGACAGCTTTATGTAGGCAGTTTGTGGGCACCGTTTGTCACTGTTATAGTGCAATTAATGCATTGTTTACTGTTGATGTGTAGTGGCTTTGCTGGCATGCATAAAAAAAAACATGTTTTTTTAGTTTGCCCAACTAAGATTTACATGCTAAAATCACCACTGGTAGTAGGTGCCAGGCTCACCAGTTTGTGTCAAGAACTGCAAAGCTGATGGTTTTTTCACGCTCAACGGTTTTCCATGTGTATCAAGAATGGTTCACCACCCAAAAGAACATCCAGGAAACTTGAAACAACAGCATTGGAGTCAACATGGGCCAGCATCTCATGGTCATGGTCAGCTGAGGCCAAATTCGGTCAGTGGCAGGCTAGAGTCGTTCACTGTAAAAACAACTAAACGGATAATATCATCATATAAAATGTGAGGTGACCTGACCACAGACTAGTAATGTTCCAGTATGTTCCATTAAGGTGCTTTTATGTGCCTTTACGAGGTATTCATGTCACAATGCAATATAAAGACATCATGAAAGTAGTGGTGTAATAAAATATGTTCAATGTCTGCCAAGAGTTATACAATCAAATCACATAAATCTGATTTATCTCACATGACAAGTCATTTCAAGGTTGATTTTTAAACCATGGAATGTAGACAATAGGCAGAATCTACCGCACACCCAAAGCTGATTTGTGAAGATGCTGGAGGCATAAGGCAAAACTGGAGAAACAGGAAAAAGTCTCTGCACACTTACAATCAGATGCAAATGCATCTTAATATAGCTGAGCTTGTCACAGCTGTGTGGAGAGATGGACCAAGGCGCAGTGTGCTCTGAGTTCCACATCTTTATTTTAGTGAAACTTACAAAACAAAAGGAAACCGGGAACCGTAACATCAACGGTGCTACATGCACTAACTCAAAACAAGATCCCACAAAACACAGAAGGGAAATGGCTGCCTAAATATGATCCCCAATCAGAGACAACGATAAACAGCTGCCTCTGATTGGGAACCATACCAGGCCAACATAGATATAAAACAACCTAGATTACCCACCCTAGTCACACCCCGACCTAACCAAAATAGAGAATAAAAAGGCTCTCTATGGTCAGGGCTTGACAGAGCTTTCGGTCAGTTGACCTTCATCAAAGCATATCTCCACCAACAATAGTGGGAAACCACTTGACTTTACACAATCTTCCCTACTGTTATACCAAGATTGTTACAACAAGAAAGTCTATAAGACATCTAACTTCTTGGGTTATTCAATTGCCTATATTTAGGTTGGATGTCCTTTATCTAGATAAAGGACGTCTCTATAAGACACTAACCCAATCACATCATCAAAGTGGTCACTGTTTTCTCCTGGAGCAAAAAAAACACATTTATATCCATGCCTGGAGATACATCTCACACAGCAATCTAGATGAACCCTCTTTGACCTCAGCCTCATATTACAAGTCCACAACTTATAACGTTGCAGAGCCTTCGCTGCTTCAACATGACCTGCTGTCGTGTAACAGTATCGCTGGCCTAATTAAAAACAGGGTGATGACACAGTCAATGATAAAGGGGATATTCTAATGGTTAAAGAAACCAGCAGTCACACACACAGGGATTAGCATAGCCCGGTCCCAGACCTGTATGTGCTTTAGCCAACATATGCTACATGGGGCGGCAGGTAGCCTAGTGGTTAGAGCTTTGGGCCAGTAACCGAAAGGTTACTGGATTGAATCCCCGAGCTGACAAGGTCAAAAATATGTCTGCCCCCGAACAAGGCAGTTAACCCACTGTTGCCTGCTAGGCTGTCATTGTAAATAAGAATTTGTTCTTAACTGACTTGCCTAGTTAAATAAAGATTACATAAAACAATCACAGCCATAGCCAGAGGAGATGGCTTAGGATAAAGCACATACTAGGCTACAGATCTGATCTGGGCCCAGGCCGGTTGATGAAGGGACCATTAGAAGGTGATCTGTGTCGTGACGGAGTGAGAGATTAAAGGTTTATCATGGCGGTTAGAGAGGAGATGTTCAGGATCAGTCAGTCTACCATGTAGGACAGCCTCTAACCTACTCACCCCACTGTCATCCCCCTCTCTCCATCCAACAGCCCCTAGTCCATGCTAGGCTCCCGTTAGCCCCCCCACCCAGATTACCAACTAAGCCTGAATTTGAACAATACCTAGGCCTGCCTGCACCTCCCCACTTCACCCCAGCAGAGAGTGGGCGGCCCGGGGATTAAATATTGTTAGCGGGGGTTATTTTTGGAGTTGGCTGGAGGAAACGTCCGGAAGCTCACACACACAGTCACTCACACACTCTCTCGCTCTCTAGCTGTCAGTGTTTTGTGTTTGTTCGAGTTGACCCAGGCAGTGCCAGAGACGGCTCTTCCTCTCCAGAACCGATGTGGTGCGCAAACCCCCACACACACACTCACACACACTCACTCACACACAGGGAGAGAAAATAACCCCAGCATGACCTGCAGCAGCGCTGAGGAAGACAGATAAATCTGGTAATTCATCAAAGGCTGTGAAGGAGGGGAGGGAGGGTGGAAACCTGGAAGGTGGTCGTGTGGAAGACTGCAGAAAGGGAGTAGGGTGGAAGATGGTAGGGTCGATGAAGTGTTACGGTGGATGCCTGTGGGGAGGAAGGATGGAAGGTTGTGGGGTGTTGGTGGGAAGCCATATGCCATCTCCATAGGTTACTCTGACAGTGAGTCTCTGACAAAAAAGAGTGAGCTGAGCAATGCCGCTGAAACAACTGCAACAGTGGGTATGAAGATAAGCGATATGTGCTGCAGTTATACTCCTCTCACCAGATGGAGTCAAGTTAACATGACATTATGGTCATGGCTATCATATTACCAGACAGGGATCTTACTTCCCACTGGCAGTACCAGTCAAAGACTGGACACACCTACTCATTCAAGGGTTTTTCTTTATTTGTACTATTTTCTACATTGTAAAAATAATAGTGAAGACATCACAACTATGAAATACGACATATTGAATCATGTACTAACCAAAGAAGTGTTAAACAAATCAAAAGTGTTAAACAAATTATGTTTCAGATTCTTCAAATTAGCCACCCATTGCCTTGATGACAGCTTTGCACACACTTGGCATTCTCTCAACCAGCTTCATGCTTTTCCAACAGTCTTGAAGGAGTTCCCATATATGCTGAGCACTTGTTGGCTGCTTTTCCTTCACTCTGCTGTACAACTCATCCCAAGCCATCTCAATTAGGTTGAGGTCGGTTGATTGATGCAGCACTCTATCACTCTCCTTGGTCAAATAGCTGCAGAATGCTGTGGTAGCCATGCTGGTTAAGTGTGCCTTGAATTCTAAATAAATCACAGACAGTGCCACCAGCAAAGCACCCCCACATCATCACACCTCCTCCTCCATGCTTCCAGGAGGGAACCATACATGCAGAGATCATCCATTCACCTACTCTGCGTCTCAAAAAAACACGATGGCTGGAACCAAAAATCTCAAATTTGGGCTCATCAGACTAAAGGACAGACTTCCAATGGTCTAAGTCTCTTCTTCTTATTGGTGTCCTTTAGTAGTGGTTTCTTTGCAGCAATTCAACCATGGCCTGATTCACACAGTCTCCTCTGAACAGTTGATGTTGTGCTGTGTCTGTTACTTGAACTCTGTGAAGCATTTATTTGGGCTGTAATTTCTGAGGCTGGTATCTCTAATGAACGTATCCTCTGCAGCAGAGATATCTCTGGGTCTTCCTTTCCTGTGGCGGTCCTCATAAGAGACAGTTTCATTACAGCGCATGAAGGTTTTTGCGACTGCACTTGAAGAAACTTTCAAAGTTCTTCAAATGTTCCGCATTGACTTACCTTTGTGTCTTCAAGTAATGATGGACTGTCGTTTCTCTTTGATTATTTGAGTAGGTCTTGCCATAATATGGCCTTTGTCTGTTACCAAATAGGGTTATCTTCTGTATACCAGCCCTACCTTGTCACAACACAACTGATTGGCTCAAACGCATTAAGAAATTCCACAAATACATTTTTAACAAGGCACACCTGTGAATTTAAATGCATTCCAAGCTGGTTGAAAGAATGCCAAGAGTGTGCAAGCCTGTCATCAAGGAAAAGAGTAGCTACTTTGAAGAATCTCAAATATAAAATATATTTTGATATGTTTAACACTTTTTTGGTGACTACATGATTCCATATGTGTTATTTCATAGTTTTGATGTTATCACTATTACAATGTAGAAAATAGTAAAAATAAAGAAAAACCCTGGAATGAGTAGGTGTGTCCAAACTTTTGACTAGTACTGTACTACAGATGTCCCTCTATTGTTCCAGATAGTGTATGTGCCTGGTGGTGACACTCAGACAATATGGGTGTGGCTATATCTGAAAGGTCAAGCAACCCACCCATCAATCTGTCCCACCCATCGAACTGCTGATAGTGCTGATAGTAGGTACAGTTGAAGTCGGAAGTTTACATACACTTAGGTGGGAGTCATTAAAACTCGTTTTTCAACCACTCCACAAATTTCTTGTTAACAAACTATAGTTTTGGCAAGTCGGTTAGGACATCTACTTTGTGCATGACGCAAGTCATTTTTCTAACAATTGTTTACAGACAGATTATTTCACTTCTAAATCACTGTATCACAATTCCAATGGGTCAGAAGTTTACATACACTAAGTTGACTGTGCCTTTAAACCACTTGGAAAATTCCAGAAATTATGTCATGGCTTTAGAAGCTTCTGATAGGCTAATTGACATAATTTGAGTCAATTGGTGGTGTACCTGTGGATGTATTTCAAGGCCTACCTTCAAACTCAGTGGCTCTTTGCTTGACATCATGGGAAAATCAAAAGAAATCAGCCAAGACCTCAAAAAAAAAATTATAGACCTCCACAAGTCTGGTTCATCCTTGGGAGCAATTTCCAAATACCTGAAGGAACCACGTTCATCTTTACAAACAATAGTATGCAAGTATAAACACCATGGGACCATGCAGCCATCATACCGCTCAAGGAGGATACGCGTTCTGTCTCCTAGAGATGAATGGTGCGAAAAGAGCACATCAATCCCAGAACAACAGCAAATGACCTTGTGAAGATGCTGGAGGAAACAGGTACAAAAGTATCTATAGCCACAGTAAAACAAGTCCTATATCGACATAACCTGAAAGGCCGCTGAGCAAGGAAGAAGCCACTGCTCCAAAACCACCATAAAAAAGCCAGACTACGGTTTGCAACTGCACATGGGGACAAAGATCGTACTTTTTGGAGAAATGTCCACTGGTCTGATGAAACAAAAATAGAACTGTTTGGCCATAATGACCATCGTTATGTTTGGAGGAAAAAGGGAGAGGCTTGCAAGCTGAAGAACACCATCCCAACCGTGAAGAACAGGGGTGGCAGCATCATGTTGTGGGGGTGCTTTGCTGCAGGAGAGACTGGTGCACTTCACAAAATAGATAGCATCATGAGGTAGGAAAATTATGTGGATATATTGAAGCAACATCTCAAGACTTCAGTCAAGTTAAAGATTGGTCACAAATGGGTCTTCTGAATGGACAATGACCCCAAGCATACTTCCAAAGTTGTGGCAAAACAGCTTAAGGACAACAAAGTCAAGGTATTGGAGTGGCCATCACAAAGCCCTGACCTCAATCCTATAGAAATTCTGTGGGCAGAACTGAAAAAGTGTGTGCGAGCAAGGAGGCCTACAAACCTGACTCAGTTACACCAGCTCTGTCAGGAGGAATGGGCCAAAATTCCCCCAATTTATTGTGGGAAGCTTGTGGCAGGCTACCTGAAATGTTTGACCCAAGTTAAACAATTTAAAGGCAATGCTACCAAATACTAATTGAGTGTATGTAAACTTCTGACCCACTGGGAATGTGATGAAAGAAATAAAAGCTGAAATAAATCACTCTCTACTATTATTCTGACATTTCATATTCTTAAAATAAAGTAGTGATCCTAACTGACCTAAGACAGGGACTTTTTACTAGGATTAAATGTCAGGCAATTGTGAAAAACTGAGTTTAATTGTATTTGGCTGAGGTGTAGGTAAACTGTAACTAGCAGCAACAGGCGGGACACCCTTGTTGACAGGGTGAGAGTAGAAACAGAGACAGAGAGAGGGAGGCCACATAGCAGCTGAACCTCTGCAACCCAACCCAGTTAAGGCCACTGATTAATTATTCAGCATTCGCCTTCTGAATGGTGCAGCGGTCATTGCTTGAGGCATCACTACAGTTCGTGGTTCGATCCCGGGCTGTATCGAAGCTGGCCATGACCAGGAGACCCATGAGGCGGTGCACAATTGGCCAAGCGTCATACGGGTTAGGGGAGGGTTTGGCCGGCTGGGATCCCCTTGTCCCATCACGATCTAGCGACTCCTTGTGGCGGCCAGGCAAATGCAAGCTGACTTTGGTCGCCAGCGGGAAAGGTGTTTCCTCCGACACATTGGTGCGGCTGGCTTCCAGGAAAGCAGTGCGGCTTGGTGGGGTACGGTGTTTCGGGGGACACGTGGCTCTCGACCTTCGCCTCTCCCGAGTCCGCACGGGAGTTGCAGCGATGGGACGAGACTGTAACTACCAATTGGATATCACGAAATTAGGGAGAAAAAGGGGTAGAAAATACAATAAATAAAATAAAATATTCAACGTCACCACCACTTCTCCCTTCAGCCACTTTAGAGTCACCAACCACTCTCACAATACCTTAGCATGTTCAGTAGAGCTCTGGGTGTAGCTGAGGGAACTATCTGACCAAGCTGTGCGCTTTCTAAGTCATCCCAACATACAGTTTCTATAGTTATGAAACTAAAGAGGTATTTAGGGGACGGTAAGAGTTATTTATTAGTGGAGTGTAAACCAAACCATGGCGTGAGCGTGCAGAATTGTGTGTTCGGCGAAGAATGCACTTATTAGCAGGGGGAAAGAGTAAGAGTGCACTGGGGACAGGGAACGTCTGGCTCCATATTACCACAGCACTGCTCCTGCCTCTGTGTGGTAAAAAGAACACACATTCCAGTAGTAACGATTAAAAGGCTTGTTCCTGGATCACAATTATTACAGTATTCATGGCTACTGGCTCTTAGATAGAACATCAATTAAAAAAAACAGGCAAGCTTCAGGAGGTTATAGAAAGAGGGGAACCTCAATTTCCTCACATTCAAGACTTGGAACACAAGATGAGAGACAGACAGAGAGACAGAGAGAGAGAAAAAGAGAAAACCATAAGCTGGCCTGCCATGACACCAAACCTTGGGGTCTGTCATCTCTCTCTCTTTCTCTGGGTGGAGTGGAACACTGTCTTGCTGTCTCTCTGCCTTCCTCAGTCTTTCTTTTCTGCTCCCTCTCTCCGCCTTCTCCTATCCACCCCCTCTCTGGCCCTCATGGAGTGGACAGCAGCAGACATAAGCCTGTCTTCAGCAGACACAGAGCCCACTGACTGCAAGGGGTGAAAAGGCCTGCCTACACAATGACCACCATTCATACAGGGGGAGAGGTGGGAGAGGGGAAATCACACAGACCAAAGGCCGCTGCCACCAGCCTTGTTTTGGGAGGAGAGGATGGAGGAAGGGAGGGGGCAGTACACCTGTCCTCAGGCCTATCTTAATAGTTTTAGTTACTCAGCTCCGTGGTCCTGGAATTCTCTCCAGAGCATTTAAAAATGCGTTGGTGGAGTTTAAACACTTGACCGATATAAATATCATAGAAGAGTGTAATTGTCTTTAGGACAGCTGTTTTTTAGTCAAGATATTCATGTTTTTTTTACGTAATATGTAATTGTTGTACTTACATCTGTCTATTGTTTTGTTTAATGTTGTGTTAGTGTATGTAAGTCGTTTTGTCTGAAACTTTGTTACCCCTGCTGCTTTTGGTCCAGGTCTCTCTTGAAAAAGAGATGTTATCTCAATGAGAAAAAGCCTGTATAAATAAAGGTACAATAAAAAAGTTTAAAATATGGAGGGGAGCATAATGCAAGGCTATGTGATGATGATGATGATGAATGGCGAGAAATTGAGCCCAACTTCCTATACTAAACAGTGTTAGTTAGTTTTTGTTTTCTTGGTGGCAGACGAGTGGCAATTCCATGGTAGCAGAATGACGCTAAGATTCAGAAAAAAAAACATTGACTGCAAATTTAAACACAACGACTACTTTTAACAATTTCCACTCAACATTTTACAAAAAACACATTTACTCGAAGAACAGTGCCGATGTGAAGTTTGGTAACAGAATGACAGTAAAAATTGCCCTCAGTTTTTTTGATGTGCTGAACTTTTCCAAAACTTAAATATCTACTCCAAATTAAGGTTCTAAGATGTCTGCTGAAAGAATGGGATGTCAGCTATGATATGATATCTTGAGTAAAAAAAAAAAAAACGATTTTGCTTATTGTATGTGAAGTGGATTAACACCCGGTAACAGAATGAAGGTAACAGAATGATCTGTACCATACAGAAATTAGCAAGTGACCCAACAGTGGTTTGTGAATAATATGATTTCACATTGTAGCCAATTCAGTTGCAGTCATTCTGTTACAGATTTTTCTGGTCATTCTGTTACCTATTTGGTTACCTATTTGGTAACAGAATGGCACATTTTTTATCACTTAATAAATCATAAACCAAATTGTTATCAGTAAAAACTATTTGGAATGTCTTCCTTTACTTGTTAGTTATGTGAACTTTCATTTGCCTCCCTCCTCATGAGGTAGAGAAATTAGAAAATATCTTTAAGATACTGTATGTGGGTTTTTGGTAACGGAATTACAAGGCACAAGGCAATGTTTCTTAAACATATTAAAGGCAAATAATTTATCAAAAACTAAATATAAGTAAGTATTGATATTAGTTGGCAGGGGTTTTTACTTCAATATTATTGTGTTTTGATGTATTTCTAATACCTTTTGACGGTCCAATAAAGCCGTTTTTATCTCAATATTAAATCATTTCTGGGTAACAATGAAGTACCTTACTGTGATTATTTTCAATTAAAATTGTCAAAAATTATCAAAAATAGCATCTTAGCGAGGAG
The DNA here is from genome assembly GCF_036934945.1 of Oncorhynchus masou masou. Classification (NCBI taxonomy): domain Eukaryota; kingdom Metazoa; phylum Chordata; class Actinopteri; order Salmoniformes; family Salmonidae; genus Oncorhynchus; species Oncorhynchus masou. Next base: position 50,686,135 of record NC_088222.1, read on the forward strand.
CAAATTCTCAAGCAAGAATTCTGCTAGGGCTGCCTGGAAGTGGTCTGAGTGGGGAGGGAAAACTGAAAACTAGCTGTTATTGATGGAGAGGTTTGGAACTCGCTTTCTTATTGGTTTATTAACCAATGTCCCACCTGGTGATGTCACCAGGCAGGCCAAAACTCCATTCCACCAAAACAGGCTGACATTTCAGGTGGTCTTTTCAATCAGCTCTAACATTAACATGGCATTATCATAATTTGTCCAACAATGGATGGCGCAAAATACAGGGAAATTCTTGAGGAAACCTGTTTCAGTCTTCCAGAGATTTGAGACTGGGACAGAGGTTCACCTTTCAGCAGGACAATCACCCTAAGCATACTGTTAAAGCAACACTCAAGTGGTTTAAGGGAAAACATTTAAATGTCTTGGAATGGCCTAGTCAAAGCCCAGACCGCAATCCAATTGAGAATCTGTGGTATGACTTAAATATTGCTGCACACCAGCGGAACCCATCCAACTTGAAGCAGCAGGAGCAGTTTTGCATGGAAGAATGGGCAAAAATCCCAGTGGCTAGATGTGCTAAGCTTATAGAGACATACCCCTAGAGACTTGCAGCTGTAATTGCTGCAAAAGGTGGCTCTACAAAGTATTGACTTTGGGGGGGGTTGAATAGTTATGCACAATCAAGTTTTCTGTTTTTTTTGTTGTCTTATTTCTTGTTTGTTTCACAATAAAAAACATGTTGTATCTTCAAAGTGGTATGCATGTTGTGTAAATCTAATGATACAACCCCCCCCACCCCCACCCACCCAATTTTTTTTTTAATTCCAGGTTGTAAGGCAACAAAATAGGGAAAGAAATGCCAAGGGGGGTGAATACTTTCGCAAGCCACTGTAATTGTTCATTATGAAGCTTACATGGTGTTTGTTTACAAGCACACAACGACAAGTGACCGGAGCCTTGTGAGTGTGTTGTGCAGCACTGTTGTGCAGCATGCGCCAGGTGATCTAGGTACAGTATGGAATTCACCACTAAATGTTTGCCAGCTAGATATCTTATAACTGTTAAGTTAACTATCTAAAATGTGCTAAATGCTCTGCAGTTGTGCATTTGGTTTGCTAATTTAATAGCTACCTAGCTAAGTGGATCTCTTCTTCCAAAATCAAGGTTCGCTTGGTAACAGCAGAGAATTCCCTAATGAATCAAGAGCCTAGCTGTCTAATATATGTTTTGTGCATGCAGCAAACTGTGAGTAGCATTTTGTTACTTGTATAACTTTATGAGCTGAGATGTCTGTCCTGCAAATCCTTTAGTTCAGAGACCGTATAAAATGTTGGCAATGCGCCCGTTTAGCATTTAGCTAGCCAGCTAGAACAGCCAGTATTACCGACACGGAATATAAGACATGAACAAAATGCATCAGTGACTTGTGTTTTAATGCAACTTTCTGAAATGGCACAGGAATGCCCCTGTCTGTGTGTATGAGTGCGGTGCTTGCTTATGTCTATAATTTGTGTAGCCGTTAGCGATAATGCAAATGATCACTTTCTTTTGATGGAGATGGAAAGCCTTTCCTAAAAACCTTCTCAATTAAATTGTGACTACAAAGCAGCCTACCTAGCAGAATAATATGAAGATTATTTTCATCAAACCAAGTGGCAATTTGTTTTGCAAGCTCTGCAATCACATGAGCGCTACAGCAACGCCACTAAAAGGGATTCTTCGTGATTTTGACAATGATGCCCTTTATCTACTTCCACAGAGTTAGATGAATGGTAAAATGGCCTCATTGCCAAAATGCCAAGGAATCCCTTGAACCAAACAATGGTCTCTTCCTGATGTGCACTTGCATTAAAGGGTTGTTACCCCAATATTGAAATGTCTTCCATTTTTGCCAGACCTAAAAAATTGTCTATTGATGTGGTTTAAACATTGTTCTGGACTTAGAACATTCCATTTGGTTGTTTAACTGTTAACAAAGTGTGATTTTGAGAGCGAAAACCTGAAAAAAACAGAAACCTGGTAAAACAACTAAGAAAATGGAATTTTGGGAAAAAAAAATAAACAAAATCAGGCAAAATAAATTTGAATGTATTTTATAGGCCCTACGCCATGTCATACCTCAGAGCAACTCCTACAATAAACATCCCTGAGACAGCCAGAGGTAGAACAGCCTGATGATGACTATACAGTAGGCTGTGTGTGTGTGTGTGTGTGTGTGTGTGTGTGTGTGTGTGTGTGTGTGTGTGTGTGTGTGTGTGTGTGTGTGTGTGTGTGTGTGTGTGTGTGTGTGTGTGTGTGTGTGTGTGTGTGCGTGTGCGCATGCGTGTGTGGTGACAGAGAGCCAGAGGTAGGGCAGCCTGATCACCATACATACAGTAGATTAGCTGGAACAGTGAAATAACAAGGGTAGTTGCCAATTCAATTCATTAGTCTATTATAAGGTTGTAACAACCATTTTGGTTGGCTCTAAACGTCAAAACAACAATTGCAATGCCTTTAAAGTGGCTAAACCAAGTATACTTTACTGCTACCTATTCAGATTGAACCATGTGTTCTGTTTCAGATCTTAACCTTGTTCCTTCTTTATGACCACACATTATCCATCAGATAACCTCCAGGAGATTGTAAACAGGCCTTCCTCCTTCAGAACTTTCCTGTTCCTGACCTGCACTGTTCTATTCCCCCAGTCTTTTATGATGTTTCAACAGAAAAAGAATGTTGGAAGTCAGCAGATCCAATCAATGTGTATCAAATCACAAGGTGCAGAAACACCCAAATGACACAAAGCACAGCTTATGTTATGGAGAGTCCCCTGAATGACCTTTGCCTACTCTTGGTGTCACAACAACTGGACGCAACACAGTAGATCTATACTGAACAAAAATATAAACACAACATTTATAGTGTTGGTCACATGTTTCAAGATCCCAGAAATGTTCCATATGTATAATTTTTGCTGTAAGCTACGGACAACGAACACAATTGCATTTTATCAATGGCAATTGGAATGCACAGAGATACAGGGACAAGATACTGAGGCCCATTGTCATACCATTCATAATAATGCCGTCCTCATGTCGCAAGGATCCGTACACAATTCCTGGAAACTGAAAATGTCCCAGTTCTTCCATGGCCTACATACTCACCAGACATGTTACACATTGAGCATGTTTGGGATGCTCTGGATCGACGTGCATGACAGCGACGGACCAGTCGCTGCATCAGATGGGCCATTCCCGCTGTGTCCCTCAATGGTCAATTATTCTGTCACGTTGGTACGAATGGATTCGGGAGACAGGCGCAGGAATGCGTAATAGGAGTTTTTATTAAGCCCCAAATTACGGAGTGCCGTGTAAAGGCACGGGGACGAAGACTAAACAAACACGTAACAAAAACACAGGGTTGAAACCCAAACAAAAGAGCAAGGAGTACCTCGAATAAATAAACCTAGCGCATAATGACTATCACACGAGACAAGACCCATAATCATCTGCGCAATCCACAAGGGCACGAAAGGCCAAAACTGTCACGTTTGCTGCCGCTCCCCCCCCACACACTGGCGATTGAGCGTGCCAGGCTGCCCTGCATCACGCACTCCTGTCATTCATTACGCACACCTGCCTTACCTCGTCAAGCACATCAGTGATATTGAACTCACCTGGACTCACTCATCACCTGATATTACCTATCCTATATTTGTCAGTTCCCCAGCTCTGTTCCCCACTTCTACATTGATTGTTTTTTGTCTTTGTTTTCTTGTATGCTGACGCTGTCCCTGTCTTGTTCCTTGTCCGTTCTTTATTAAATGTTTTACTCCCCGTACCTAATTTGTCTCTCCAGCTTTAACTCATGTGACAAAAACACACAGCACAGGCACTGACATGCACCAACGGACATTATAACAATAATCGACAGCACCATGGTGAACAAACGGCACATATATACAAATACAATCAGTGGGAATAGGGGCCAGGTGTGCGCAATGAAAGTTCCAGAGGGATCCGTGACAACACACACTTGTGTCTTTCTCTATTGATCCAGTAAGGGTTCCATTTTTCAAAGCAGACTTACTGTAAGAGGCCATAATGCTGAAGGAGGACTAGAACCAGGATAGTGGGTAGCTAGGGCGAGAATGATTCAGTGTAGCCAATGTCTACAGTTTAAGTCAGAAGTTTACATACACCTTAGCTAAATACATTTGAACTACATTTAAGTTTTTCACAATTCCTGAAATGTAATCCTTGTAAAAAAGTCCCTGTTTTAGGTCAGTTAGGATCACCACTTCATAATAAGAATGTTAAATGTCAGACTAATAGTAGAGAGAATGATTTATTTCAGCTTTTATTTCTTTCATCACATTCCCAGTGGGTAAGAAGTGTACATACACTGAATTCATATTTGGTAGCATTGTCTTTAAATTGTTAAACTTGGGTCAAACGATTCGGGTAGCCTTCCTCAAGCTTCCCACAATAAGTTGGGTGAATTTTGGCCCATTCCTCCTGACAGAGCCGGTGTAACTGAGTCAGGTTTGTAGGCCTCCTTGCACACACTTTTTCAGTTCTGCCCACAGATTTTCTATAGGATTGAGGTCAGGGCTTTGTGATGGCCACTCTAAAACCTTGACTTTGTTGTCCTTAAGCAATTTTGCCACGACTGTGGAACTATTCTTGGGGCCATTGTCAATTTGGAAGACCCATTTGCAACCAAGCTTTAACTTCCTGACTGATGTCTTGAGATGTTGCTTCAATGTATGTAATCGTCCGACTTCAACTGTATGTGTGTGTTTGTGTGAAGAAACTATGTGAAGAATCCACACAGCTCTGTATGTAACTAAAGGCCATTAGAAATGGCCTATTTCAAGAGTGGGAGCCCTGAAAATAAACTCCACGTCGTATGTGTAAATCCCACTTCCTCTTTCCCGGTTAGGAGGCCAGCTCAGAAACCATAGCCTCTGTGCATACTTTCGCCAGATGGAAAATGTTCATGTTTCTAAAAAGGACCAAACAGGCCTTAAAATGGTTTTCAATTCCCCTTTTCTTTTGCCTTTCATCCTCTCTCTTTCGCTCTCTTCATATGTCCTCTTTAAGTGTATCCCCTACTGACATTGCCATTGGGTCATCAATAGTGCCTCCAGCACTTCTGCTCTCCTGCACATAGAGAGAGGCCAGCTACGCTTCATTCACAACATTTATGTGAAGGCCGCTTGGAAGAAGTCCACCTGAACAAAACAAAATAGGCCTGAATTCATGGCAGGAGGTTTGCAGGGCAGGTTAATGGTTTACAATTTCTGTAACACTACCCTGTAGAAAAATTAACAGCAAGCGGAATGTGGTGGAAAAAACAACCAACATGTGCCAACATTTATATATATATAGCCTATAGAGAGAATTAGACTGGTGCATACCATGGAAATACGTTTCACGTCTTTGTGAGTGGAAACACATGACGGAATATGCCTGAACACAAACTGCTGAGTGGCTGAATGACTATGCAATTATGAAGCATGTAACTAAATGAAGCTTCTAAAGTTCAAATATTTACCAACTCTGTGTCCACCTGGATTGTGTTAGCTCATCTTGGTAGAAAGCCAAAACAACCCAAACACATGATTGGACCGTCTGAGCATACGTGATAAGTGCAGCTCTGCCACTGTAGGTTCAGGGCTCAGAGAAGCATCCCTGACAAAGAAATGGCAATAATAGACAGAGCTGTATGGTGTGGGTGCCCTAATTTCCCCGCCTTTACGTCATTGCTTAAGGAATTACAGCCCATGCCAACCCCCACCGCCCCCATTTCTCTCCCTATCTCACACACACGCACACACTTGCGCTCACATACGTGCACGCACATATTTCTTGTCCTTTGTTCCCATTTGATGCATTCAGTAGAATGCCCTGAGACGCAATGACACCCCCCACTCCTCACGACACCCCCCACTACTCACGACACCCCCCCACTCCTCACTACACCCCCCTACTCCTCATTACACCCCCTCACAACACCCCCCACTCCTCACTACACCCCCCTACTCCTCATTACACCCCCTCACAACACCCCCCACCCCCTCACTACACCCCCCCACTCCTCACAACACCCCTCACTCCTCATGACACCTCCCCACTCCTCATGACACCCCCCCCCTCCCTCATGACACCACCCACACCTCTCTACTTCCCGCAGGCAGACTGGGATAATGTGACTCTGTTCTGAAAGGCAAGAGCCCCCCACTCACACACGCACACGCACACGTACACACACACCTCTGAAAGGGCCTACAGAGAAAGAGACTCCCTGGGCCAGTAGTGTGTGTATATTAGTCACAGTCACATTGTGTGGCTGCATTGGGTTCATCCATCACCACAGTAGAGAGATAGTAATTTACCAGCTCTATCATCACCACTCATAAAGCACACTGGGGGACCTCCAAGCAGAGTGCTCTTGAGGTAGGCCTAACTTCTGTCCTGGGGATTCTCACTCTGCTTCTCAGAGGGTTGGAGATGCTTCTACAGGGGAACATAGTGGAGTAGACTGTTTAGAGCCTCTGTTTATAGGGGCCTGTTTCTATAGCTGAACCTGGATGTTTAACGGCTACGTGAAAGAATGCAGGAACCATTTCACTTTCTCTTAGCTGCATTCACTTCACAACAGCGTCAACTAAACAAACACTGGCACCCTATCCCCTATTACAGTGCACTACTTTTGACCAGGTCCCATAGGACCTGTAGTGCACTACATAGGGAATAGGGTTCCATTAGGAACCAAGCGTAAGTACGTCCTTGTGGGACAGAGTGTGTAGGTGAGAAAGGTAACACCTACCTAACTATGTAACTACAATAACTCTGTAAGTACAATATCCTAAAAATGTATCATTTGGTCATCTGATCCTAATAATACCAGTCGTCGACAGTGTGAGAGGACATCATCTTATGTAAGGTGGAAAAATATAAAGAGTTAACTATGAGAAACAGCCTGCTGAGTTTCTGAGGGGGGAAACTCGGGCATACTCCCTAATTCTCCATTTGGTGTCATTTCATCAACCCACTGTAGGACAGAATACATTTAAACTCATGTTTCATGGGCCTTGGATTCACACTCCGAAAGACTCCTTCAGAAGACAGTCCATAAAAACCAGCAACAGGAGACATTCATATCACCTCTCCTCGCTGAAATGCTGTGTCTGCTGTTAAATGATTTAAACCGTGTGGAAATCGATATATGCTTCTCAGTCATCGCCATGTAAAAATACTCAAGGGGCTGAAGCATTTTTCACCTCAGAAAACCCCTGTGACAACGTTGCCATTCTAGACGATGATGACCTCACACTAAAATTGCAAAGCCTGTGTGTTCGAGCTATGTTATTGTGACAGTGACATACCGCAGTAGGTGAACCAATGGCAGGGGTTAAACTCCTTTTACACAAAGTAAACTCAAACAAAACCTGGTTTTCATTTTATCCCATTTACTCAAAACAGGCAACATTTAATGTCAAAATATGTAGCCTTCACATCCGCAGAACAGCGCCGGTAAACCCTAATTTGGTTTCATTTGAGTGATTCACGAAATGTCATGTTTAAGGTCAGGTTTAAGACGTTTCACCTGGATCCCTAATGACAGGTTGCCCTTTGCTTACAGAACATCCATCCTGCACCAGAGGCTGGCTGGTGTGGCTGGCTGGTTGTGGACTACAGCTGGTGTTGGTGCTCTGTGGAGTCTGTGACTGACTGTAGGCCTGGCCCACAGGAACCACACTCCAACCAACAGGATGGGGAGGCGGTAAATTACACTGATATTTCAGATGTGACAGGGGGTTGAATAGTGGCCTAAAGTCACTCCCCAGGTGTAACATATGGTTTACTTTCTCTTGTGGTGAGTAGTGACACGCATTTTAGAGGTAACAAACATGTTCTTGTTGTTGTACAATCACCGCTAGCAACCAGAACAAGGATTGACAAGTTGATTCTGGATTCAATTCTCACTAAAGTAGAGAGTATCAAAATAATGTGAAAACTGTAACATAGGCTTACATTATTCCCATGTAATATGCAATTAAAACACATTTTATATGGCCTGTGGTGTCTGCAGCTACACAACCAGCAGTAGCTACAATAGTTGACGATCCCTAACCCCAGTTCCCCTCTGACCTGGGACTAGGGTCAATACGGTTCATTCTGTATGATTTCTAGATGTCCCTGATAGACAAAAGCTGTCCAGACTGTGAATGTTAGCTGACAGTGGACTGTACAGAAGAGCGTGGAGTTTATTGGCCGGTTCAGAACATCTATCATGAGTTAGAGTGGAGTGGAAACTTTAGGTAATGTATAGTAGTGTGGTAACAGTGTGTTACTGTATGAGGCAAGAGTAGCTAAATGTAAAGACTAGCTCTTGTACTTCACACTAGCTGCCTGGTGACTTGTGAACATGGGACTTTTGTTTGAGGCTTGATACTGTAGATTGTTCCAAATCCCAACTCTGACCAGCAAGCACCTGTCAACTCACGCAGTGTTCTACTCCCCTCTATCTGAACCGATACTGACTGATGATGTTTAATGACTAAGTCCTTCATCTTACAACCGTATTCTGCAGGAAAAGATCAGGCGATAATGGAAATTACCATACACACTTTATATATGCACAATACACAGTGCATTTGGTAGGCCGTCATTGACTTGCCTAGTTAAATAAAGGTAAAATAAAATAAAACAAACACCCAATTCGGAAAGTATTCAGACCCATTGACTTTTTCCACATTTTGTTACCATACATCCGTATTCTAAAATGGATTTTAATAGTTTTTTCCCCCTCATCAATCTATACACAATTCCCCATAATGACAAAGCAAAAACAGATTTTTAGAAATTTTAACTAAAATATCTAATTTTTACAAGTATTTAGAGTCTTTACTCAGTACTTTGTTGAAGCACCTTTGGAAGAGGGCATCAAGTCTTCTTGGGTATGACTCTACAAGCTTGGCACGCCTGTATTTGGGGAGTTTCTCCCATTCTTATCTGCAGATCCTCTCTGTCAGGTTGGATGGGGAGCGTTGCCGCACAGCTATTTTCAGGTCTCTCCAGAGATGTTCGATCGGGTTCATGTCCAGGCTCTGGCTGGGCCACTCAAGGGCATTCAGAGCCTTGTCCAGAAGCCACTCCTGCGTTGTCTTGGCTGTGTGCTTACTAGAGGTCGACCTCTAGTAGAAGTTTTAGGTTGTAGTTATTATAGGAATTATAGGGCTATTTCCCTCTAAACCATTTGTATTTCATTAACCTTTGACTATTAGATGTTCTTATAGGCACTTTAGTATTGCCAGTGTAACAGTATAGCTTCCGTCCCTCTCCTCGCTCCTCCCTGGGCTCGAACCAGCAACACAACAACAACAGCCACCCTCGAAGCAGCGTTACCCATGCAGAGCAAGGGGAACAACTACTGGAAGGCTCAGAGCGAGTGACGTTTGAAACGCTATTAGCGCGCGCTAACTAGCTAGCCATTTCACTTCGGTTACACCAGCCTCATCTCAGGAGTTGATAGGCTTGAAGTCATAAACAGTGCAATGCTTGATGCACAACAAAGAGCTGCTGGCAAAAACGCACTAACGTGCTGTTTGAATGAATGTTTACGCGCCTGCTTCTGATACTTAGATACTTGTATGCTTCTATGCTCTGTCAGATTATATGCAACGCAGGACACGCTAGATAATATCTACTAATATCATCAACCATGTGTAGTTAACTAGTGATTATGATTGATTGTTTTTATAAGATAAGTTTAATACTAGCTAGCAATTTACCTTGGCTTACTGCATTCGTGTAACAGGCAGTCTCCTTGTGGAGTGCAACGAGAGAGAGGCAGGTCGTTAGAGCGTTGGACTAGTTAACTGTAAGGTTGCAAGATTGGACTCACACTCTCATCATTGCTCACGCGTGTCTGTGTGGACCGGCTCTAAAATAGAATGCGGTTCTATTTGTGATGCTTAATGCTCTGCAAGTCCCGCCTCTCCCATCTCCTCATTGGTTTTTAGGAGCATATACCCACGTGGGTGATTGAAAGATGAACTGAGGTCCACACTGAGTCGGTAGTGGTAATGCACCTTAAAGTTGGTTGCCAACTGCCATATAAGGTCCAAAGAAGAAGAAGAAACCTGAAAGAGGAGAGATTACTAGAAAACAAACCATTTTACCCTTTTATTTTTGGATTAATTGTCGGAGTAGAGGACCTTGTGCATTTCAGGTAAAATAACAAACCAATGTTTATATCCCTGGACAAATTAGCTAGCAACAGCAAGCTAGCTAGCTAAATTGCCATAAATGTTTGCTTATCGACCTGTCCCCAAATTAATATAATTGGTTGAGAGAGAGAGAGTTTTGATATTCCAACCTACGTGTCCTGATCGCGTCAGGTGTGGGTGGACAAAATCAAAATGAGCGTGATGGCGCACGCAGACAGGTCTGATCAGCATGTTAGGGTCGTTGTCCTGTTGGAAGGTGAACCTCCACCCCATCTGAGGTCCTGAGCACTCTGGAGCAGGTTTTCATCAAGAATCTCTCTGTACTTTGCTCCGTTCACCTTTCCCTCAATCCTAACTAGTTTTCCAGTCCCCGCCTCAGAAAAACATCCTCACAGCATGATGCTGATGCTGCCACCACCATGCGTCATCATAGGGATGGTGCCAGGTATCCTCCAGATGCGATGCTTGGCATTCAGGCCAAAGAGTTCAATCTTGGTTTCATCAGATCTGAGAATCTTGTTTCTCATGGTCTGAGAGTCATTTAGGTTCCTTTTGGCAAACTCCAAGAGGGCTGTCATGTGCCTTTTACTGAGGAGTGGCTTCCGTCTGACCACTCTACCATAAAGGCCTGATTGGTGGATTTCTGCAGAAATGGTTGTACTTCTGGAAGGTTCTACCATATCCATAGAGGAACTCTGGAGCTCTGTCAGAGTGACCATTGGGTTCTTGGTCACCTCCCTGACCAAGGCCCTTCTCCCCCAATTGCTCAGTTTGGCAGCCTGCTCTAGAAAGAGTCTTGGTGGTTCCAAACTTCTTCCATTTAAGAATGATGGAGGCCACTGTGCTCTTGGGGACCTTCATTGCTGCAGATATTTTTTGGTACCCTTCGCTATATCTGTGCCTCGACACAATCCTGTCTCAGAGCTCTACAGACAATTCCCTCAACCTCATGGTTTCGTTTCTGCTCTGACATGCACTGTCTACTGTGGGACCTTATATAGACAAGTGTGTCTTTCTAAATCATTTCCAATCATTTGAATTTAACACAGGTGGACTCCAATCAAGTTGTAGAAACATCTCAAGGATGATCAATGGAAGCAGGATGCACCTGAGCTCTATTTTGAGTCTCATATTAAAGGGTCTGAATACTTATGTAAATAAGGTATTTCTGATATTTTTAATACATTTGCAAACATTTCTAAAAACCTGATTTCACTTTCACTGATTTCACATTATGGAGTATTGTGTGTAGATCAATGAGGGAAAAAAGATTTAATCAATTTTGGAATAAGGCTGTAACAAAACAAAATGTGTAAAAAGTCAGGGGTTCTTTCTGAATGCACTGTATGCTACTTTAAATCTAAAATCCACTTTGCTGTTAGTGAAAATATTTTGGGTAAACTACGTAAGATCATTAGAGATTTAACACATCGGTCTCTAATACATTGGGCAATGTCTTCATTCATAATTGTTTGGTAATTTAGCCGAACACAGTAGCGCAGTCATCGTCACAATAAAGTGCTACATTGTTGCAACTGTGTTAATGTCATGTGTACACTCCCTTTCTCCCCTCACAAAGAGCAAATGGATTATCTTACTTTTCAGTGCTTGGATGAGCGCCTTGCCATCTTTGATCAGCTCTTTGATGAATTTATTGGTCTTGTCCAGTTCCAGTTCGTGAGACTTCAATCTGTCTCGGAACTGGGGACTGTCCAGATAGCAGTCACTAAACTCCAGAGCAGGCAGTCCCATGTTTCCTACCAGTCCACAGTATCCGAGGTCGGAGGATGAAGAAATCTTTGATTTATGATGTGCAATCCAATTATAAGAAGGTAGTAGAACACAGAGAGCAATATTCGGGTACCTGGCTACATTACATTACATTACACACCCAATAACCTTTCTGACAACATGCAGGCGGGCAAACGTGGATCTGGCTTCTTTTAGCCTAGGATCCAAACGACATCACCAAAAAACTGCACGCGAAAAACTGTGCTTGTCCGGGAGGGAAGTGCTGAAATAATATTCAGTTCTTGGCTGTCAAAAATCCCAGGTAAACCTTCTGTGCATTCCTCATGATAACATCATATTAGTGATGAAAAGGGGAAGTAAGTGAAACGACGAGACACGGTAATAGTTTCGGATTCTTCGACTGGGCGATTAAATTGCAGTCCTTTTCTCTCAAGCTTTGGCGTCCGTACCAACCTACCACGAAACAGATAATCTTATGATGGATGCGGCTGTAGACCAATAGTATTGCTGAGTTCCAAAACGGTCCGAGGAGGCAAGCCACACTACCAATGACTGCACTACATTTTGCAGGAGATGGGTGCGTAAAGAAAGGGCTGGCTGGTCAAGAACGCATCGAAGTCACTTCAGAAAGGGGAATTTATCTGGGGGGGTTACATCAACCTGCTCAGGCTCGGATTAGCAAAACGACAAATTGTTGTTTAATCTTAAACTGTTTAAATTACGAGCCCATTTAGTGAGCAAGTGATAGGCCTGGGTAAATCCACACATCACAGGCCTTTATTTAATCTGCTACACTTGCAAATCGAAATGTTATCAATAATGGGACCATGAATCAATCACAAACTCAACTAATGCCTTAACTGTTCATTACAGTTTGAAACTAATAAATTGGCTTGTTTATAAATGATATATAACCCCTTTATAAATCATAGTGTGTATGTGTGTGTGCACGCGTGTGTGTGTTTGTGTCAGTCTAGACAGAGTCTGTACTGTTTATCTATGTAACAAATCATCACCTCATGTCAGGAAAAAGAGTTATTTCGCTTAAGACTTTAGCAGTGCAGTGGAGATACAAGTCCACGCTTGTTTGTGGTTACTGTGTTGGCAACTCCAGATTTAGATGTGCAACTTCCTCCAACACAGTGTGATCATGATGAATGCTAATTCGGCTATTCAGTTTCCATACAGTTTTAATTTGCAATTGCAAATACTGCTAAAAATCTGCAACTGTAGGGATTTCATACCTATTTGAGCCTACAAATAAGACAAGATAAAAATTATTTATTGCTTGGGGTCTACTTTACCAATGTGTTCCATTCGCTCCTAGAATTAATCATATCATTTTACATCTGTGAGGGGCCTTCAACCAGCCCTCTCATTGTAAATAACATGACTCTGGATCATTCACTTCCTTGCATGTTTATTACTTACTCTGGAACACTGTTTGCATTGACCCCCTTATTTTATTCTTATCTATTATTATTTTTCTTGCACTGGCTCGATGTACACACACACACACCCACACACACACACACACACACACACACACACACACACACACACACACACACACACACACACACACACACACACACACACACACTCTCTTCACACACGCTGCTGCTACTCTCTGTTTATTATCTATGCGTACCTACATGTCCGTATTACCTCGACTACCCCGTACCCCTGCACATTGACTCAGTACCTCTTGTATGTACCCTCGTTATTGTTATTTTTATTGTGTTACTATTTTTCCTTGAGTTTATTTAAGCACATTTATTTTACTTACTTTTGAAAAACTGCGTTGTTGGTTATGGGCTCATAAGTAAGCATTTCACTGTAAGGTCTACTACACCTGTTGTATTCGGCACATGTGATAAATCAAATTTCAATTGTTTGTTTTATATCAGTGTTCCATATCTGCTGTATAGTACAGTGTTCCATTTATTGTAGTAGTGTCCCAGTAACCCATTCTGTACACTTTTAGAAAAAAGGGTTTCAAAAGGGTTCGGTTGTTCCCCTAGGATAATAATTTTCAGTTCCAGGTAGAACCCTTTTGGGTTCCAGGTAGAATCGTCTGTGGAACGGGTTCTTCACGGAAGCAAAAGGGTTCTACCTAGAACCAAAAAGGGTTCCTCAAACGGTTCTCCTATGAATAACCCTTTCTGGACGAGGTAGCACCTTTTTTTATAAGAGTGAAGTAGTCTATAGTATTATGTTATAGGGTGGTTTGTTCCAGCTGCTTTCAACTAAACACAGGAGGTCGGAGGCACCTTAATTGGGGAGGACGGGCTCGTGGTAATGACTGAAGCGGAATCAGTGGAATTGTATCAAATACAGATGTTTGATGCCATTTCATTCGCTCCGTTCCAGCTGTTATTATGAGCCGTCCTCCCCTCAGCAGCCTCCACTGCAACAATACCATAATAAACATTTACATTGAATGTTCTACAAGACGTGGGAGCAGTTTAACAAAATTGTATAGGCTAAGAATGAATTTTGAAATCACATAGTTCCATCCAAAATATTATTCCTTGTTGAATGAGTGGTGTGTAATCACCCATGTGGAACTCTTAACCAACCATGTCAGGAAACTAAGTACATGCACCATTCCTGGCCTGAGCCAGTGACTCATACAGAGTGGAGAAAGTCTTCCCCTCTGGTTGACATGCTGGAAAGGAGAATGCCCTCTCTCTCTCCAGTCTAAACCAGGGCTAGCCTGGGTAATCCAGCCCCAGCCCACTGAGAGGTAGCAAGAGACACAGTGGACCTATAAGTCCCCCCAGTATCCATCCAAAATCTTTTTTTCTATAGAGGGAACCTCTCACACAAGTTGGTTAGAAACCCTTATCAGGAAGTCTTGAGAGAGCTCTCTCATACACTCATCAGCCAGGCCAGCCAGGGGTGATCTCATAGCTGGGACATTTCAGCTAGGCTCCAGAACACTCAAAGATGGGAAAGACACTTAAGAACCTGCCATATTCTCTTCTCTTCTTTCCAGAGAAACCAGGGGCCCATTTCTGTCATAATGCTGGGGTTATACAATTCACAAATGGATTACACTGGGTGTCATTCACCAAAGGAAGTCTTAACATGCCGGCCCTAAGGCATGGACTGCGCCTCGCTTATTGGTAATGACTACCTCTACTTCTTCTGCATAGTGCCCCCAGAGAACACTTACTATTCTGTGATTGGATTGGAATCCTGTGATTGGAATCTACTGTATTTACAGTATGAGGCATTTGTAAGGAGTGCTTATATTTTCATTGATGGTCTGTTTTGCCGTCTCCTGGTTGAAGTAAGTACTGCAGGGGGGCTCATCAAATCCAGGACTTTCAAGTTGCTGTGAAAAATTAATAGGTGAGGAATAACTAGGTAAGTGTGTGTGTGTGTGTGTGTGTGCGTGTGCGTGTGCGTGTGTTGCTATTAACATGCAACGATCATGATGTTTGAAGTTCACATCTCCCTCAAAGTATCCCTCTTTAACCATACTAATCAACAGTGTGATGATACATGTTCGCACCTGTCCCAACACCTGTATACTGTGTACGTATATGTGTCTTTCGGAGGGGTTGGGTCAAAAGAGGAAGTCAAATTTCGGTTGGATCTTGTGTGCAACTGATCAGAAAAGTGATCTTAATCTTAATCAACTGTAACATTTAGATTTTTCTATGGAAATCTGTTATGTTTGGAAACACTCCATTTATCCTGCCTCCAATCTAAGTCTTTAATTAAAGCTATAATCCATAATTTCTACATTCATTTTTTGACTTATGAATGTATTATATTGTAAACCATTGGTTCTTGAAGAACATGACTTATAAATAGTTCAACTGTTTTACCCCATCAGAACCCAAAATATAAGCTTGTTTTACTCCAATGTTTGTAAACAAAGTAAATGTAAAAAATATTTTTTTAACTTTTAAACAACTTTATAGCCTCAAAACATGGTTAAAACTATAATATTGATATCATGCATGGTCAGTCCTTGCATCCATAGCTCTGTCTATAATTTTGAGAGTGGTTGCATTTCTCCAGGCTCATCCCTCAGCTTTTCACAGAAACAGATGTGTTATTGTTTCATTTAAGGATTCTAGCTTTAAAGTTGCCTGATGTATTTTCCACATTCTTTCACTTGCATCACTACATTCACCCCAAAGCCTTATCATTAAAAACATATGGATGAAATACTGGCATATGCTCACCTCAGACCCAACACTCAGCCAGGAATTCAAGGAACCCCCCAACAAACATGCCCCCAATCTTCACAGTGGACTAGTCCAAGCCAGCTTTAACAGGGTCCTAAACAAAACCCTCCTTACTCCCCTGAGAGATGGAAGCTACCCTTGTGGCAATTGTGCTCAGTGCAACAACGCCAAAAACAACTTGAGTTCTGACAGCCTAGGTCCGGAAAAACATACTGTGTTAAAGGTGTGGTCAGATGCAACACAACAAAAATGGATTTACATTCTATGCTGTGTTTGTGACTAAATGTACTTGCGCAAGACATCCAGACACTTGAAACAGAGAATAAGTAAACGTAAGACTTCTTTCTAAAAGACGCAAGGATGAAAACGTTTTATTTTCACTCTGTCCAATGCTCTCACATTGTCTCTTCTCAACAATTAAAGAGCACTGAGAAGGTGGAAGTGTCACCAAGAACAGAGGATAATGACCTTATCCATACTTTAGGTACCCTACAAGCCGTTAGGACTTAATGAGGATTTTGATATGAGGGTCATGTTGTAAATTCCTATTGTCATCATCTTCGCTTCATTGTATTAGGGTGTCCTGTATTCATGGCGGTCTATTGGCCCGATACGTCCCCGACAGGTTACCTTAACCTATACATTTATCTAGTTATTTTGTTAGATTTCTCCTGGTTCTACATATGTATATAGTGTTGTATAAATGTTATGACCTTTAATTATTTTTTTTGCCACTTTACAACTGTGTTACTGTTTTTGAGAGTATGGGTTCCTTATACTAACTCGATAGAATATAACATACTATAGATGTATTTCTACTAGAACAAAAACAATGTTTTAAAAAAAATGTGTTGTTAACATTAGGAACCCAGTGTTTTGTTCTCGTAGAAATACATCTATAATATGTTTTTTTTCTATCTAGTCTTTATATTTCATTCTAATATTATGACATCTAGTGACCATTTTGGGTACTTTCGATTACCACAGTTGTCTGTGATTATATCTGGCTCACTGTGACTGCGTTTAGACAGGCAGCCCAATTCTGAATTTTTCCACTCACTAATTGGTCTTTTCACCAATCAGATCAATTGATCTGATATGAAAAACTCTAATGTGATTGGTCAATAGACCAACTAGTGGAAAAAAGATCAGAATTGGGCTGCCTGTCTAAACGCAGTCACAGTGAGCCAGATATAATTACAGGTACCCGGGGTAATCTAAAGTACCCACAAGGGCCATATAAAGACTAGATAGAACATAAACACAGCCTGTGTGGCCTTATTTGTCCCACTATTGTTTGTGAGGACATACTCTGATGAAGATCGACAGACTGAAAACTCCGCCACAATTAACTACATTTGCATCGAAATGGAAGTGTGAGGAGACTTTTTCTTGTTTCTCCAACTTAGCCTGTATTATAAATGATTGAACATGCAGATGTAGAGTATGAATTATGGAATGGGTACAGTTTGGGAAAGCACCCGTGAAGACTTAAAGCAGCAGTCCACATGAGGCAGAGTAAATTGTTAATCCAGCCTGCACTTCGTATGTTGGTGACAGTGTGGCTCCACAGCAACACCCACTGCCTTGCTTTGCCTTGCCAACCACTGTAAAAATAGAAACAAACAGAGGATTACAAGAGGTTTAATTTTCTCTTACTGCAATGTCATGGAGGGAGTTACGGTGTAACACTGTCACTCAACACTGTTTCAATTTAATGTTGTTTATGTGACGGTTTTACTTTACAGTGCCTTCAGAAAGTATTCACAAATCAAATCAAATCAAATGTATTTATATAGCCCTTCATACATCAGCTGATATCTCAAAGTGCTGTACAGAAACCCAGCCTAAAACCCCAAACAGCAAGCAATGCATGGTGGATAGGAAAAAGGCCAAAACCTAGGAAGAAACCTAGAGAGGAACCAGGCTATGTGGGGTGGCCAGTCCTCTTCTGGCTGTGCCGGGTAGAGATTATAACATAACATGGCCAAGATGTTCAAATGTTCATAAATGACCAGCATGGTCAAATAATAATAATTACAGGCAGAACAGTTGAAACTGGAGCAACAGCACGGCCAGGTGTACTGGGGACAGCAAGGAGTCATCATGTCAGGTAGTCCTGAGGCATGGTCCTAGGGCTCAGGTCATCTGAGAGAGAGAAAGAAAGAGAGAAAGAGAGAATTAGAGAGAGCATACTTAAATTCACACAGGACACCGGATAGGACAGGAGAAGTAGGGTTAGGGTTAGGGTTAGGGTTAGGGTTAGCCTAACCCTCCAGATATAACAAACTGACCCTAGCCCCCTGACACATAAACTACTGCAGCATAAATACTGGAGGCTGAGACAGGAGGGGTCAGGAGACACTGTGGCCCCATCCGATTCACACCGCTTGATTTTTTTCCACATTTTGCTGTGTTACTGACTGAATTTAAAATTGATTAAATTGAGATTTTGTGTCACTGGCCTACACACAATATCTCATAAAGTCAAAGCGGAATCATGTTTTTAGATTTTTTTAAAACAAATTAATAAATTATGAAAAACCGAAATGTCTTGAGTCAATAAGTATTTAACCCCTTTGTTTATGGTAAGACTAATAAGTTCAGGCGTAGAAATTTGCTGAACAAGTCACATAATAAGTTGTATGGGACTCACTCTGTGTGCAATAATAGTGTTTCACATGATTATTTTATGACTACCTCATCTTTGTACCCCACACATAAACTCAGCAAAAAAAGAAACGTCCTCTCACTGTCAACTGCCTTTATTTTCAGCAAACTTATGTTTGAACATAACAAGATTCAACAACTGAGACATAAACTGAACAAGTTCCACTGACATGTGACTAACAGAAATGGAATAATGTGTCCCTGAACAAAGGGGGGGTAAAATCAAAAGTAACAGTCAGTATCTGGTGTGGCCACCAGCTGCATTAAGTACTGCAGTGCATCTCCTCATGGACTGCACCAGATTGGCCAGTTCTTGCTGTGAGATGTTACCCCGCTCTTCCACCAAGGCATCTGCAAGTTCCCGGACATTTCTGGGGGAATGGCCCTAGCCCTCACCATCCGATCCAACAGGTCCCAGACGTGCTCAATGGGATTGAAATCCGGGCTCTTCGCTGGCCATGGCAGAACACTGATATTCTTGTCTTGCAGGAAATCACGCACAGAACGAGCAGTATGGCTGGTGGCATTGTCATACTGGAGGGTCATGTCAGGATGAGCCTGCAGGAAGGGTACCACATGAGGGAGGAGGATGTCTTCCCTGTAAAACGCAGCGTTGAGATTGCCTGCAATGACAACAAGCTCAGTCCGATGATGCTGTGATACACCGCCCCAGACCATGACAGACCCTCCTCCTCCAAATCGATCCCGCTCCAGAGTACAGTCCTCGGCGTAACGCTCATTCCTTCGACGATAAAAGCGAATCCGACCATCACCTCTAGTGAGACAAAACCGCACCTCGTCTGTAAAGAGCACTTTTTGCCAGTCCTTCTGGTCCAGCGACAGTGGGTTTGTGCCTATAGGCGACGTTGTTGCCAGTGATGTCTGGTGAGGACCTGCCTTACAACAGGCCTACAAGCCCTCAGTCCAGCCTCTCTTAGCCTATTGCAGACAGTCTGAGCACTGATGGAGGGATTGTGCGTTCCTGGTGTAACTCGGGCAGTTGTTGTTGCCATCCTGTACCTGTCCCGCAGGTGTGATGTTCGGATGTACCGATCCTGTGCAGGTTTTGTTACACGTGTTCTGCCACTGCGAGGACGATCAGCTGTCCATCCTGTCTCCCTGTAGCGCTGTCTTAGACGTCTCACAGTACAGACATTGCAATTTATTGCCCTGGCCACATCTGCAGTCCTCATGACACCTTGCAGCATGCCTAAGGCACGTTCACGCAGATGAGCAGGGAGCCTGGGTATCTTTCTTTTGGTGTTTTTCAGAGTCAGTAGAAAAGCCTCTTTAGTGTCCTAGTTTTTATAACTCTGACCTTAATTGCCTACCGTCTGTAAGCTGTTAGTGTCTTAACGACCGTTCTACAGGTGCATGTTCATTAATTGTTTGAACAAGGATGGGAAAAAGTGTTTAACCCCTTTACAATGAAGATCTGTGAAGTTATTTGGATTTTAACGAATTATCTTTGAAAGACAGGGTTGCCAGAGAGGAAGGAAACCGCTCACGGATTTCAACCTGAGGCCAATAGTGACTTTAAAATATTTATAGAGTTTAATGGCTGTGATAGCAGAAAACTGAGGATGGATCAACAACATTGTAGTTACTCCACAATACTAACCTAAATGACAGAGTGAAAATAATGAATCCTGTACAGAATACAAATATTCAAAAATATGCATCCTGTTATAAGGCACTAAATTAATTTTATGCCCTGAATACAAAAGTGTTATGTTTGGGGCAAATCAACACATCACTGAGTACTACTTTTCATATTTTCAAGCATAGTGGTGACTGCATCATGCTATGGGTATGCTTGTCATCGGTAAGGACTAGAGAGGTTTTTTTAAATAAAAAGAAACATAATAGAGCTAAGCACAGCCAAAATCCTAGAGGAACACTGGGTTGTCTGCTTTCTAACAGACATTGGGAGACAAATGCACCTTTCAGCAGGAAAATAAAAATATATGTATTTAATCCATGTCAAGGAAAATTGTATATTTGTGCTTTTCCAATAGTCCATTTGACTGGGTTCATGCAAATGACTGATTGAACATGCCTGGGAGGAATCCTCACTATCATTATCAGCAAGTTGGCAGTACTCCCATAACATTGTTTTAAGAATGGAAAGGGGTGTCTCAGTTTCAAGGTATCAGCTTGGAGAGAAGTAGCCTTGTGAGGTATCGGTCGGTCGCATGCAGCTCCCGACCGATGTGTACTATGGTGCATTAAGTTTGTTGGAGCCTCTCCAGCTTGCTGATAATAAAGAATGATTCATTTAAGGTTGACTTCAGGTGTACTTGGTGGTAACTTTCACTACAATTTGGCATCACAATGATTGATTCTGCCTGCGGAGCTTTCCAGTGAGGTTCTGTGAGGAAACTGGTGGCACAGTTTTTTAAGCGTGAGGGAAATTCCTGTCTGTCCAATAAAAAAACACTAAAACTAAACATAAAAATGAAGGAGGGTACTACTAGTTTTAAGAGTTTTAAGTAATAGCAGGATGTGTTATTCTATATGTATAGGAGGCAGCAAGACTATAGAATTACATTGGGTGGCAAGTAACCTAGTGTTTAGAGCCAGTAACCAAAAGGTTGCTAGATCGAATCACCGAGCTGGCAAGGTAAAAATCTGTCGTTCTGCCCCTGAACAAGGCAGTTAACCCACGGTTCCTAGGCTGTCAATGTAAATAAGAATTTGTTCTTAGCTGACTTGCCTAGTTAAATAACATTTCTAAAAATAGAGACTATAGCATTTATGACTATATAAACTAGATGCTATAGACTGACTATAGGGACTACGGATGATCAGAAACATTTCTTTAAATAATTCATCTGAGGTACAGGGAAAGAAACACCCTCTTAATGTGGTTGAATGACCTCTGACATCTGTCCTGACTTTCTGGTGAAGCCTGATCACCCTCACTAGAAAGGTGAGAGACATTGGGTAATATTTAGATGTAATTTGTGAACACTGACAATAAGGAAGAAGTTTATAATGTATCAATAGTCCTATGTAGAATGGTTCTGGAGAGGATGGCTGGCGTTTTACATGCCCCTAACCAACTGTGTTATTTTGTTAATTTTTTTTGCGTTGTTTGTAACTCATTTTACAACTTATTTTAAACATAATGTTACTGCTATCGTGTCTTATGAACGAAAATAACTTCTGGACATCAGAACACCAATTACTCACCACGAGCTGGAAGAAGCGTTTTCCTTTAACAAGTCCGACGTGTCCGACGTGAAGGATATCCTGCTTTCCTGGGAACAGACCCAAATCCCGATCATTTGCGTGAAGAGAAGATAGAGAAAAAGGGGGCGGAGGTCAGGCTGCTTTCTGAGAATTTGTAGGTGAGCGAGTAAACCCCCTCTGCCATCCGTCCCATTGGCCAATGTGCAATCCTTGGAAAATAAAATTGATGACCTACGAGCAAGATTAAACTACTAACGGGGTATTAAAATATGTAATATCTTATGTTTCACCGAGTTGTGGCTGAACGACGACATGAGAACATACAGCTGGCAGGTTTTACACTGTATCAGCCGAATAGAACAGCAGTCTCTGGTTAGACAAGGGGTGGCGGTCTATGTATATTTGTAAACAACAGCTGTTGCACGATATCTAAGGAAGTCTCAAGGTTTTGGTAGAGTATCTCATGATAAGCTGTAGACTACTATCTACCAAGAAAGTGTATCTGTATTTTTCGTAGCTGTCTACATACAACCACAGACCGATGCTGGCACCAAGACCGTACTCAATGAGCTGTATTCTGCCATAAGTAAACATTAAAACGCTCATCCAGAGGCGGCGCTCCTAATGGCCGGGGACTTTAATGCAGGGAAACTTAAATCCGTTTTACCAAATCTCTACCAGCAAGTTAAATGTGCAACCAGAGGGAGAAAAAAATTCTAGACCACCTTTACTCCACACACAGAGACGTGTACAAAGCTCTCCCTTGCCAAATCTGACCATAATTCTATCCTCCTGATTCCTGCTTACAAGCAAAAATTTAAGCAGGAAGCACCACTTAGCAGATGCTAAGCTACAGGACTGTTTTTCTAGCACAGACTTGAATATGTTCCGGGATTCTTCTGATGGCATTGAGGAGTACACCACATCAGTCACTGTCTTCCTCAGTAAGTGCATCAATGACGTCGTCCCCTCAGTGACAGTACGTACATGCCCCAACCAGAAGCCATGGATTGCAGGAAACATCTGCACTGAGCTAAAGGATAGAGCTGCCGCTTTCAAGGAGCGGGACTCTAACCCGGAAGATACCACTATGCCCTCCGATTAACCATCAAACAGGCAAAGCATCAATACAGGACTATGATCGAATCGTACTACACCGGCTCCGACGCTCGTCGGATGTGGCAGGACTTGCAAACTATTACAGACTACAAAAGGAAGCTAATGTACAGACAAGCTAAATTACTGCTATGCTTGCTTCGAGGCAAGTAACACTGAAACATCCTTGAGAACATCAGCTGTTCCGGACGACTGTGATCACGCTCTCTTCAGCCGATGTGAGTGAGACCTTTAAACAGGTCAACATTCACAAGTCCTCTGGGC
The DNA here is from genome assembly GCF_036934945.1 of Oncorhynchus masou masou. Taxonomy (NCBI): domain Eukaryota; kingdom Metazoa; phylum Chordata; class Actinopteri; order Salmoniformes; family Salmonidae; genus Oncorhynchus; species Oncorhynchus masou. The sequence goes on from NC_088222.1 coordinate 50,709,547, forward strand.
CAGACGGATTACCAGGACGTGTACTCCGAGCATGCGCTGACCAACTTGCAAGTATCTTCACTGGCATTTTCAACCTCACTCTTTTTGAGTCTGTAATACCAACATGTTTCAAGCAGACCACCACAGTCTCTGTGTCCAAGAACACTAAAGTAACCTGCCTAAATGACTACCGACTCGTAGTACTCACGTCTGTAGCCATGAAGTGCCTTGAAAGGCTGGTCATGGCTCACATCAACACCATTATCCCAGAAACCCTAGACCCACTCCAATTTGAATACCACCCGAACAGATCCACAGATGATGCATTCTCCATTGCACTCCACACTGCCCTTTCCCACCTGGACAAAAAGAACACCTACGTCAGAATGCTATTCATTGACTGCAACTCAGTGTTCAACACCATAGTGCCCTCAAGCTCATCCCTAAGCTAAGGAGCCTGGGACCAAACACCTCCCTCTACAACTGTATCATGGACTTCCTGACGGGCCGCCCCCAGGTGGTAAGGGTAGGTAACAACACATCTGCCACGCTGATCCTCAACACGGGGCCCATCAGGGGTGCGTGCTCATTCCATCCTGTACTCCCTGTTCACTCATGATTGCACGACCAGGCATAACTCCAACACCATCATTGAATTTGTCAATGACACAACAGTGGTAGGCCTGATCACCGACAACGACGAGACAGCCTATACGGAGGAGGTCAGAGACCTGGCCGTGTGATACCAGGACAACAACCTCGGCAGAAGAATGAGTGCTGGGAGGGAGGGGGGTGGTCAACATGTCCATAATTGATTGAGGCTTATCCAACATTGTTTATTTTGGGTATCAGGTTGATTGTGGAGGTCTGCACATTGCAAAATGTATAGCAATTTAGATAAAAAGTGCATTGAGATACCGATCTGTCATTAACATGCCACTCGCGGCAAAAGCTGCAGCAGAAATGTCATAGCTTGAATCCATAAATGCAATTGTGTAATGAAGCATATGTGTAACTGCATGAAGCGAAGTGCTTAAGCTGAAACATTCTACTGCAATGGTTTTACATTAAAGCGCTATGGAAACAATCTGAGTCTACAGATCCCTTGTGCGTATTTTAGATTGCAAAAAACCAGAGTGAAGGGTTTGAAAGTATGAAGTGTCTAGTTTTATGTGTTGATTTTGCTTACTTTAATAGAAGTATAGAACCTCCTTTTGATAGAAGCTATAATCTAATGCTTATCTTAAACTTTTACGATAATTATCACAGAATCACAACAGGAGGGAATGTGAAGGAACAATTTATGTTTGTGCTTTTCCAATAACCAATTTGACTGGGTTCATGCAAGTGACTGATTGAACATGCCTGGGAGGAATCCTCAGTATAAGCAATTTGGCAGTATGCCCAGAACATTGTTTTGAGAACGGAACGGGTTGTCTCAGTTTCAATGTCTCAGCTTGGAGAGCAGAAGCCTTGTGAGGTATTGGTCGGGCACATACATGAGCCAAACGTAATTATGAATTAATTATCAATAATGAATAAGCTAAATCATACAAATATAACTTGTCTGTGTAAGCAGTTTATAATAAAACTAGAGGTACTGCCCCAGGCAGAGCTCACAACCGACGTGTACTATTGTGCATTAAGTTTGTTGGAACCTCTCCAGCTTGCTGATGATAAAGAATGATTCATTTAAGATTGACTTCGGGTGTCCCTGGTGGTAAGTTACACAACATTTGTTTTGAATTCATGCTGTAACACAACAAAATAAGGAATATGTGAAGGGGTCTGAAAACTTTCCGAATGCACTGTTTCATATACTAGGTAGCATTCTCATTTCTCGGTGCAGGCCAGCATCCCTCCCTGAGTTAATGGTTTAAATATAGCCAGTGGTGTAAAGTAATTAAGTAAAAATACATTAAAGTACTACTTAAATTGTTTTTTTGGGGTATCTGTACTTAACTTTACTATTAATATTTTGGCTATTTTTACTTTCATTCCACACCCAAAAGTACTCGTTACATTTCGATTGCTTAGCAGGACAGGGAAATGGTCCAATTCACACACATCATGTCACAACCTGATCTGTTTCACCTGTCATTGTGATTGTCTCCACCCCCCTCAAGATGTCGCCCATCTTCCCCATTATCCTGTACATATATCTGTGTTCTCTGTTTGTCCCTTGCCAGTTCGTCTTGTTTGTCAAGTCAACCAGCGTTTTGTTTCTCAGCTCCTGCTTCTTCCCAGTATCTCTTTTCTCGCCCTCCTGGTTTTGACTCTTGCCTGCCTGACCCCTCTGCCTGTCCCTGACCCTGAGCTTGCCTACCAACCTGTACCTTTGCCCCCATAGGTTTTTTTAACCTCTGCTTACCCTGACCCTGAGCCTGCCTGTCGTCCGGTACTGTTGCCTCACCTCTGGTTACTGACCCCTGCCTGCCTTGACCTGTCTATTGCCTCCCCCTATTGGATCATTAAACTATTGTTTATTCAATGTCGTCTGCATCTGGGTCTTACATTCATACTTGATAGTACGAACTGGCCATGATTGACCCAGCAGACTGGGCCAGCTGTGCAACTCCATCTCTTCCCAAGGAGCCTCCATTGATAGGCACGAGGAGTTGCTTCATTGGCTGATGGAGGGGGTCCAAACATTGGCTGAGCGCCATGACCGGGCTTTAGACATGCTGCTGGAGCAATTCCGCAGGTTGGCTCGGGGGCCGCCTGCCACGGTGTTAACCCCACGGACACTCAGTAACTCTGCAGTTAGCAGCGCCGCCCCACTGGCAACTCCACCTTCCCGGGAGCCCCAGTTACCTCCCCCGGAACGCTTTAATGGAGAGCCGAGCACCTATCGGGTGATTTATAGCTCAGTGTGCCATCATTTATGAGCTTCAGCCCTCCTACTTCCCCTCGGATCGCTCCAGAATAGCCTACCTCATCACACTGATGTCTGTAAGGGCTCTCACCTGGGCCACCGCCATATGGGAACAGCAGCCGACCATTTCCGTTAATCTGGATTGGTTCGTGGGGGAGGTGAGGAAGGTTTCTGATGCCCTGCTCTCCAGGAGAGAAGCTGCCCGGAAGCTAATCCAGCTCCGGCAGGACGCCTGCACAGTGGCCGACTATGTGGTCGATTTCCACCCATTTGGCACGGAAAGTGCGTGGAACCCGGAAGCATAGTTCAACATGTTCCTGCACGTCATCTCGGAGGAGGTTAAGGATGAGCTTGCGGCTCGGGAATTGCCCACGGATCTTGACTCCGATGGGAGATTGTGAGAACAACGGATGGAGAGGGAATTCGACGTCACTCGCATGTCCAGGGATTCCACCTTACCTCCGAGCCATCTCGGAAGTTCACGATGGTCCCGTGTCCGAGAGCACCTAAGGTTTCCCGACCTTCCTCGAGAGTCAGCGAAGAAGGCCAAGGCACTGTTTCCCGAGTCCATGCAACTAGGCAGTGCTGGGCTGTCGCTAGCGGAATGGCAACACAGGATCAGCACAAGGAGCTGTCTGTATTGCGGGACTTTGGTCATTTTGTGTCCTCGTGCCCGGTAAAGGACCAGGCTCACCAGGGAGTAAGTACTCTGGTGGGCCATATGGAGAACGTTTCTGCTTCCTTTACTCGCACTCCTTTTCATGTCATTCTGCTGAGGTGGATCTCTCCGGGTCCTCATTGACTCTGGGGCCGATGAGAGCTTTTTGGACGCCACACTGGCTTCCGAGCTGAACATCCCCACTCAGCCTCTCTCCATTCCCATGAATGTTACAGCGCTGGATGGGTGCTCTATTGGTCGGTTCACCCATACCACCACTGCCATCAACCTACGTGCATCAGGGAATCACAGCGAGACCATTCAGTTCCTACTCTTCAAGTCCCCCCAGATTCCCATAGTGTTGGGATTCTCTTGGCTCCAGCGGCACAATCCACAATCTACAGGGGCTATCATGGGCTGGAGTCAGTTCTGCCACGCCCATTGTCTGAAATCGTTGCAACCTGCCGTGAAGTCTTCCTGGATCCTCGGAGGTGGCTCCGGACCTCTCCTCCATTCCCACGGAGTACCAGGACTTCTGGGAGGTGTTCAGCAAGCCCCGGGCCACTTCCCTTCCGCTGCACCACCCCTATGACTGCGGGATTGGCCTTTTCCCTAGTACCACGCCGCCCCAGGGAAGTCTGTACTCTCTGTCGGGACCAGAGACCAAGGCTATGGAGAATTACATTGGGGACTCCCTAGCTACAGGATTTATTCATCCATCCTCCTCTCTCGCTGGTGCATGGTTCTTCTTCGTGGAGAAGGACAAGACCCTGTGGCCATCCATTGACTACCGGGGACTCAATGACATCACTGTGAAAACCCGTTATCCGCTACCACTAATTTCCTCGGCCTTCAAGTCGCTCCAGGGCAACACAATTTTCTTCATGCTGGATCTACGAAATGCCTACCACCTGGTGCGGATGCAAGAGGGGGACAAGTGGATGACTGACCTCAACATGGCCAGCGGCCACTACGAATATCTGGTCATGCCCTTTGGTCCACCAATGCACCTGCTGTGTTCCAGGCTCTGTTGAATGATGTTCTCCACGACATGCTGAACCGGTTCATCTTCGTCTACCTTGATGACATCCTCGTCTTTTCCCGCTCCCCCCGGGAACAGGTGCTCCATATCCGGCAAGTTCTCCAGCGTCTTCTGGAGAACCAGTTGTTCGTTAAGGTGGAAAAGTGCGAGTTCCATCACTCCCCGATTCCCTTTCTGGGCTACATCATCTCTGCTGGGAGTGTCCAAATGGATCCCGAGAAGGTGAAAACGGTTGTGGGTTGGCTTCAGCCTACGTCCAGGGTGCAGCTGAAACTCTTCCTGGGATTCGGCAACTTTTATCGCCACTTTATCCGGGGTTACAGCACCGTGGCTTCCCCCCTGTCTGCCCTCACCTCTACCAAAGTTCCGTTCACGTGGTCTATGGCCGCTGACCGGGCATTCCGGGACCTTAAACACCACTTCACCATGGCTCCGATCCTGGTTCATCCAGGCCCTTCCCATCAGTTCATGGTGGAGGCCGATGCTTTGGATGTCCTGTCCCAACTTGGGGGCTGTCCTGTCCCAACTTTCTGCCCTGGACCTTAAGCTGCATCCCTGTGCCTTCTTTCCCACCGACTCAACGACACAGATAGGAATTACGATGTGGGGAATTGGGAACTTCTCGCGGGGAAGATGGCCTTGGAGGAATGGACGCACTGGCTCGAAGGGACGGAACATCCATTCATTGTGTGGACCGACCACAAAAACCTGGAGTGAGGGTCCCTGCTTTTTACCCGGTTGAACTTTTCCCTCACCTACCGGTCGGGGTCCAAGAACATCAAGGCGGATACCCTGTCTCACCACTACAACCCAACGGCTACCACCTCGTAGCCCAAGACCATCCTTCCCAAGTGGTGCCTGGAGATGGCACTCAGGTGTGGTATTTGGAAACAGGTCCCAGCCGAACCCTGGGGGAGGAGGTCCAGATAATCGGATGTTTGTGCCTGATGCTGTCCGCTCCGCTGTCCTGGAGTGGGCCCATAACTCAAGGTTCCTGGCTCCTGGCCTTCGTGCGACAACGCTTTTGGTGGACAACCGTGGTTCCAGACGTGGCTGCCTTTGTTACCACCTGCATGGTCTGTGCATGGAACCTGACTGTGGTGGATCGCTTTTCTAAGGCCGTCCACTTTATTCCTCTCCCCAAGTTACCCTCTTCCAAGGTGACAGCCCAGCTCATGATGCAGCACATACCCCAGATCCATGAACTGCCAGTGGACATGGTCTCCGACTACGGCCCTCATTTCTCGTCCAAATCATGGAAGGCGCTCTGCACCCTCATTGGGTCATCAGGCCAGCCTATCCTCCAGGTTCCACCCCCAGTCTAACGGCCAGTCGGAGCGAGCCAACCAGGACCTCGAGACCACTCTGTGCTGCCTGGTCTTTGCCAACCCAACCACCTGGAGCCAGGAGCTGGTGTGGTTGGAATATGCCCACAACACCCTTGACCCACTGATATCCCACTGATATCGGTCCCCGCTCTTCCCTGAGCAGGAAGAGTAGGTCGGCATACCTTCTGCCCAGATGTTTGTCCGCCGCTGTCGTCGTACCTGTTCTGCCCTCCTTAAGACCACCTCCCGGTATTGTCTCGGGCAGAAGGTATGGCTATCCACCCGGGATCTGCCCCTCCGGGTGGAATCCAACAAACTCTACCCCGGGTTATCGGCAAGTTCCCCATTTCCATTAGCCCCTCTGCTGTTCGTCTTCTGTTGCCCCGTACCCTTTGTATACATCCCACCTTTCATGTGTCCAGAGTAAAACCCATGTTTCACAGCCCTTTGCCTCCTGTTTCCAGGATAATGTCTGAGTGTTGGAGTGTGCACCTGGCTATCCGTACATTTTAAAAACAAGGAAATCGTGCCGTCTGGTTTGCTTAATATAAGAAACGTGAAATGATTTATACTTTTACTTTTGATACTTAAGTATACTCAAGTAGTATTTCACTGGGTGACTTTCACTATAACTTGAGTAATTTCCTATTAAGGTAACTTTACTTTTACTCAAGTATCCAACACTGAATATAGCTCTGACGACAGCCTGCTAAAATTGATTTTGGTGATGCTGGTCGGCCCCTGGATGATGGAGTAGAATTACAGACAGTCACCCAGGCAGCCACTGCACCACAGGGGCCAGTTCTCCCAGGAGACTGACTCACTGCTTCTTTTCCTACTCCTGCTGTTATTGCTTGGAAAAATAGGCTCTATATGGGTAGGCCTCGCATTCCTCCTGTGGCTTTTTTTTCTGTACCAAGGCCTGATGGATTTCCAAGACATTCCGGATGTGGAGACTGGCTAAGGCTGTGGATGCTAATGATAACAGGGCTACCACTGGCTACCGTTCCGCTAGAAATTAAATAGGCTAGAACAAGGCTCAATGACAGCTGCACAGTGCTCTTTTTCCGGGGGATAAAATTATGAAGATTTTCACTGCAAGTCGTCTCCATTTTTAGGGTGAATGTGACAGTGCTGGCTACTGATCCGGACCAGGAACCTAGTTGATTTTTATTAAGTATCGGTCTCTGGAGGTTGACTCCATTGCCTGATTGACTGATTAGAGTGATTGACACTACAGGTAACCTTGTAGCCAAACTGCTGAGAATAGGTTTAGATTAGCATGTATATGATTAATGTTTTGTTTTGTTTTGGTATAGACAGCATACTTCCACCTTTTGTTTACAGTTAGAGAATAGCCTAGAAGCTACTGATCAATAATATGTTATATACATAATACATTGTTGAATATGTTTATTTATTCCATTATGAAATTATATCACTTTTAGGAAGGATTTGGAGAGAGCAGCCTCATTCTCAGGCCTTGCCATTAGGTTGTGCTCTCATTATGGCACAACCTAATGGCAACTACCAATACAATCACCCCTTACCTTTGACACCATGCTTGTGTATTTGTGCTCTAGACATTCTAAAGATTAAAGCAATGAGTGCTGGTGTGGTGGCCATCAAGGACCACAAGACTGGCCGTTACCTGGCCATAGACAAAGATGGTAATCTCTATGGATCAATAGTGACTGGTAACACAGTGTAGAAATTACTGTGTTGAACTCTGCCTCAAATCAAAAAGTTACAAGTCAGAAGTCAGGTGGAATAATACTGTGTAGCTTGAATGGAGGAGGCCTTATGTGGAGGAGGCCTTATGTGTTCTTAATCTAACCTTGTCTATTCCAGAAAACTTTGAAGGATAAGTGTTACTTCCCGGAGAAGATGGAGGAGAACTACTACAACACGAACAGGTCTCAAAAGTACCAGGACAAAGACTGGTTCCTAGGGCTCTAGAGGAACGGGCAGCCTAAAGCTGGACCAAGGACACACATAGGCCACAAAACCATCTATTCTGCCTCGGCCTGTTGACAACACCCCCATGTGAAGGCAAAAGACAGCAAAACGTCATCAACGACCATGCTACAGAAATCAATCACCTCAGTTCACTTTGACCAATGTGCTCGTAAAAACCTTTTACTGCAGTGGGAGTAATCTGGGTCACACAGAGTGATTCTCGTTAGTCTTAAACAAATCTAGTTTAAAGCAAAAGTATACACCACACACACGGTTATGGGTACCGTGTCAGATATAGAGTTGACATTTATTCAATTTGGAGTTTTCATCCCAATATTACACTTTACATACATCACAGAAGACTGAAATATAACAAAACTGTTTGACATAAAAACATCAGATTTTTGTCAGTTTTTTTTAAATAACCATTATTAATTATGAAATTATACAAAATATGAATTACATTCCACCCATGAGGCCAAAGAGGACACTGCTGGTAATTGACTGCAGGAAAGGGCTACCCATTACGTAAAAGTATCGGTAACAATCATGATATTATAATTTGTATTTGTATTCCTTTTGTATGATAACAGCATTTAGTATCACACAAACATACTCACATTTATATAACATTTTTCGTCATGCTTGTTGGAGAATATTTATTAATACAATTTTGCTAATAACATTTCAAATGTTTGTTTTTACAAGAGAATGGGCATATTTTCATTGAAATACAATTTCATGTTAAATATTGTAGCATATGTTGGAAATATATTGAACAAAAACATAAATGCAACATGCAACCATTTCTACGATTTTACAGAGTTACAGTTTAGAGAAGGAAATCAGTCAATTTAAATAAATAAATTAGGCCCTAATCTATGGATTTCACATGACTGGGCAGGGGTGCAGCTATGGGTGGGCCTGGGAGGGCACCCACTCTCTAAAACGCCATTGGAGGTGGCTTATGGTAGAGAAATTAACATTCAATTCTGTGGCATTGAATTGTGTGATAAAACTGCACATTTTAGAATGGCCTTTTATTGTCCCCAGCACAAGGTGCACCGGTGTAATGATCATGCTGTTTAATCAGTTACTTGATATGCCACACCTGTCAGGTGGATGGATTATCTTGGCAAAAGAGAAATGCTCACTAACAGGGATGTAAACGCATTTGTGCACAACATTTTTGAGAAGTAAGCTTTTTGTGCCTATGAAACATTTCTTTCAGCTCTTTAAACATGGGACCAACACTTTACATGTTGCATTTATATTGGTTTTCATTATGTATATGATTCATAGCCTGTCCCATAACAAATAGCCTATACAAAGTTATTACAAAGGTTATTATACTGATGTTACATTAGGTCTATTGAAATACTTTGTGTCACATTCTTATTTTTTCAGAATGTACCTTTGTACATTTTGTCAAACTTGTGTTTGTTAGTACAGAATTGTCATATTCATCATGCATACTGAAAAGAGATGTTGAAAATGGCCATAGGGTGGCAGCATTGTATCTTGATCAATTCATTTAGCCTATTTAAGAAACGTGTCAAAGAGACTCACTACTGAAATAGAAGTGTTGGTTAGTATACTAAACAAAATATCAATGCAACATGTGAAGTGTTGGCCCCATGTTTCATGAGATTAAATATACACAAAAAGCTTATTTCTCTCAAATGTTGTGCATAAATTTGTTTAAATCTCAGTTAGTGAGCATTTCTCCTTTGCCAAGATAATCCATCCACCTGATAGGTGTGACATATCAAGAAGCTGATTTAGCAGCATGATCATTACACAGGTGCACCTTATGCTGGGGACAATGAAAGGCCACTCTGAAATGTGCAGTTTTGTAACACAACACAATGCCACAGATGTCTCAAGTTTTGAGGGAGTGTGCAATTGGCATGCTGACTGCAGGAATGTCCAACAGAGCTGTTGCCAGAAAATGTTATGTTAATTTCTCTACCATAAGCCACAACCAACGTCGTTTTAGAGAATTTGGCAGTACAGTACGTCTAACATGCCTCACAACCACAGATCACGTGCAACCACGCCAGGCCAGGACCTCCACATCCGGCTTCTTCATCTGCAGGATTGTCTGAGACCAGCAACCCAGACAGCTGATGACACTGAAGAGTATTTCTGTCTGTGAACTCTTAATCAAGAGATAGTGATACATTTTAGAATAATAACATTGTATGGTTATTGAGCAAGACAGTGCATAGACACTCTCTGGATAGCAGAATACTATTTATATGTACCTGTAAATACAAAAAATGTAATAAAGCCCTTTTGTGTGTCACGTCTAATCAAGGTGGGTGGAATCAGGCGCAGAGAGCAGATAGCGATATAAAGTTTATTCTCCGGTGAACAAAAACAAACAACGGTCAACCCATATACAGACAGGGTGAATATATCCAACAAAGGATAAAGACTAACCGGAGAATAACAAACAGCAAACACCGACAGACAAAATGAAATGACAAAATAAACAATCCCGCACAAAACAAGGGCGGGACAACCTACATTAAATACAGACACTAATTAACTAAACAACACACAGGTGAAACCAATTAGACAAAACCAACAGATACACGAAAAAGGGATCAGTAGTGGCTAATAGGACGGTGACGACGACCGCCGAGCACCGCCCTAATGGGCAGGAGAGCCAACTTCAGCGGAAGTCGTGACATTGTGGGGAATAACTAATTCTGATGGGCCACCCATCGTGTGCCCCCGCCCCTTCATGTGAAATATTATTTCTTTATTTCAATTGAATGATTTCCATATATGAACTGTAACTCAGTAAAATCCTTGAAATTGTTGCAAGTTACATAATTTTTTGTTCAGTATAGATACAGTACTTGTAGATATCAAATCAAATGTTATTTGTCACATACGTCGTATACAACAGGTGTAAGTAGACCTTACAGTTAAGTGCTTACTTTCAAGCCCTTAACCAACCATGCAGTTTTAAGAAAATACATTTAAAAAATAAGAGATAAGAATAACAAATAATTAAAGAGCAGCAGTAAAATAACAATAGCGGTGCTATATACCGGTACAGAGTCAATGTGCGGGGGCACCGGTGTCGAGGTAATTGAGGTAATATGTGTAAAAAGCATAAAAGGGGTTGGAGGGGGGAGGGGGGAGGGGGGGGGCAATGCAATTAGTCTGAGTAGCCATTTGATTAGATGTTCAGGAGTCTGTTTAGAAGCCTCTTGGACATAGACTTAGTGTTCCGGTACCGCTTGCAGTGCACCGGAGGCTGGAGGCCCCGGACGCTGGAGGCACACACATGTACACGCTTACACACGTATGTGTATACTTGCACACGCACACAGTCTTGTATAACTAACCTTGTGGGGACACAGAATTAAGTGCCATTCATAAACCTAACCCTTACCCTAACACTAACCTTAACCCCAAAACCTAACCTTAACACTAACCCTAAACCTAAACCTAACCCTAGCATTTGACCTTGTGGGGACTTACAAACTGTCCCCAGACGGTCAAATTTATGTTTGTTTACTATTCTTGTGGACACACACACGCACACAGGAACACACACACACACACACACACACACACACACACACACACACACACACACACACACACACACACACACACACACACACACACACACACACACAGAGAGCCCTGCACCCTGGCTTCCAGCCTCTGGGGGCTGTGGCAGGAGCAGGAAGAGAGCCATTGAATGTAAACTGAACAAACAATAGCTTCCTCTGGGACTCCCCCAACGAGGCTGCAGCCAAGATCCCGCCACCATAAAATACTTTGACAGACCCCTGTCATGGCTGTAGACAAATCCATTGTAAAATTGCACAAAAACTCCTCCGTAACTCCACCTCGCTGTCTTTTTCTCTATCTTTCACCCTCTTTCTCTGTCTCTCCCTGCTTGCCTTGCAATCCTCCCATCGCGTGCCCCCAGAGGACCCCTCTTCTCCTCATATTTACCCTCTTATTATGAAAACAGAGGCGCATTGTTGACGTTTGTGTGTGCATGCTTTTCCTTTTACCTCTGCTGGTCCGGAAGAGAAACAAGGGATGCATGCCTGTCACCTGATTCCACTGCAATTAAAGACACGGCTCTTCATCTGCTCGAGCACTTTGCAACATCACAAGGAACTGCAAAAGCAAAAGGATGGAAGAGAGAGAGAGAGAGAGAGAGGAGAGAGAGAGAGAGAGAGAGAGGGACAGAGAGAAATATGTGGCCTCCTGCCACAACTTAAAGGGACAGACAGTGGAAAGTACAACGTAACAATAGCATTTGCCATTTTGTTTTGTGTTGTCTTTCATGACATGCAGCCTTTCAGTCATGTGATAACTAGCCTACTACAATTACTTTTACTACTATTCTCATTATTGTTGTAGTTGCTGCTAATATTGATATCATTAGCACTACTCCGATTATAATTATCGTTACTTTACTACTGTTAGTCCGACCGTTGTATTTTTAAGTGATTTAACTTGCCATGTCAATAAAGTCTATTGAAATTAATTAAATTGAGTGAGAGACAAAGGGAGAAGGAGAGAGAGAGAGCAAGTGAGAGAGAGACAGAGAGAGCAGGAAAAAGAGAGAGTGACACAGAGACAGAGCAAGAATGAGAGAGTTACCAACAGGCAAGTGTCTTCACTGACATTTTCAACCTGTCCGTGACTGAGTCTGTAATACCAACATGTTTCAAGCAGACCGCCATAGTCCCTGTGCCCAAGAACACTAAGGTAACCTGCCTAAATGACTACCGACCCGTAGCACTCACGTCTGTAGCCATGAAGTGCCTTGAAAGGCTGCTCATGGCTCACATCAACACCATTATCCCAAAAACCGTAGACCACAGATCTACAGATGCCCTTTCCTACCTGGACAAAAGGAACATCTATGTGAGAATGCTATTAATTGACTACAGCTCAGCGTTCAACACCATAGTGCCCTTAAAGCTCATCATATAAGGACCCTGGGACTAAAACCCTCCCTCTGCAACTGGATCCTGGATTTCCTGACGGAGCGCTCCAGGTGGTAAGGGTAGGTAACAACACATCCGCCATGCTGATCCTCAACACGGGGGCCCCTCGGTGGTGCGTGCTCAGTCCCGTACTCCCTTTTCACTCACGACTGTACGGCTAGGCACAACTCCAACACCATCATCAAGTTTGCCGAACACAACAGTGGTAGGTATGATCACCAACAATGATGAGGCAGCCTATAGGGAGGAGATCAGAGACCTGGCCGTGTGGTGCCAGGACAACAACCTCTCCCTCAACATGATCAAGACAAAGGAGAGGATTGCGGACTATGGGAAAAGGAGAACCGAGCACGCCCCCATTCTCATTGACAGGGCTGCAGTGGAGCAGGTTGAGAGCTTCAAGTTCATTGATGTCCACATTACCAACAAACTATCATGGTCCAAACACACTAAGACAGTCATGAAGAGTGCACGACAAAGCCTATTACCTCTTGAGGAGACTGAATAGATTTGGCATGGGTCCTCAAATCCTCAAAAGGTTCTACAGCTGCACCATCCCTGCCTGGTATGGTAACTGCTTGGCCTCTGACTAAAACTTCTTAAAGCATTGTTGGTTAAGGGCTTGTAAGTAAGCATTTTACTGCAAGGTCTACACCTGTTGTATTCTGTGTATGGGACAAATACAATTTGATTTGATGTGAGACAGAGAGACAAAGTGATAGACAGAAAGAGAGACAGCGAGAGAGAGAGAGAGAGAGAGAGGGGATGGGGGCAGGGAGCCCGGGCCCGCAGCATTCTGACAGGCCAAATAATTCTCCATGGTGTGTGGTGGGCCTCTCACATACAGAGCTTTTCTGCAACTGTTTGTTAATAGATGATTTGTGCTGGATAGACACATTCTGATGGATTCTGAAACCTCTCCTCTACAGCAACTGATGGTTGATTTATGTACCTCTCCCTTTCTTGAACTGCTATGACATTCTTCAGAGAGCAATTTTCGATACTAGCTATTACTACTGAGCATGAGACAATACAAATGACCCAACTGGAGTCGAGGCCTACGTGTAGTGTTTTTTCATAGGAGGTATTAGTGGGACAATACAGTATGTCAAATTAAAGCAGAGCAGAGGTTGAAGTCAGTAATAGCACTGCACTTACTAAATATAACCGATCAGTTGAGCTTCAATGACGCTCATTTCCCATAACACCTGGTGTTATAGACTGTCCATCCGCATAGTTCTCTGGGAGACAGATAAGTGATCTACATCCATTGGATTCTAAATAAGTTAAATTCAGGTATTTTAAGATGCTTGGCCTACTTGTGAAAGCTATTATTGGTGTCCCGAATGACACCCTATTCCCTATTTAGCGCACTACTTTTGACCAAGGCCCATAGGGAATATGGTGCCACGGGATAATCATTCCTCTCTTCCCCTTAATAGAATGACTTACTGTAAGTGCTTAACTTTGTCAAATACACTGGTAGAGTTGGTAATGGCCCTGAATTTATTTTTAAATAATCCCTGTCCTGCCTGTTTCATGCTGTGTGTGAGTTATGGACACAGCGTTTCCGTTATGGGCTAGATCCATGATAACTCTCATCCATTGTGGTTCCATATCAAGTGCATAGTACTTAGCTGCTGTGACCGGAACCTCCTACTGTTTCAGCTCTGACATCACACTTCCTGCCTAGTGCTTACTCACACCAGTGACCACATTGATGACGCCTAAAATGGTCAAAAATATCCCCACAGAGCCATAAGGACACAAACAGACAGGCTGTGCTTGTCTTAGGAGTGTGTGTGTGTCATACAATTCATCACAATATCAAACCAAAGCTATGATTTTGTGGGCGTATTCCCAGGATTTGAATTGGGCAAAAGCCATAAAATTGTATTAACAATGTGAACCTCACCTCTGGGTAGTCTTGCTTCTGGTATAAACCCATTTGGCAGGAAGGAGGAGGGTTGGATGGAAGGCCACACATTCATCCTCACCCTGTTTTTCTATTGCATTAGGTTGAGCTCGAACAGTCAAAGTGGAAATGTTGGATTGATTCAATAACCATTAATGAAAAGAGCCTTATTTAAGGAGCAGACTCCATAGATTGGAAAACTGTGTTTTTGCCCTAAACTGAGGAAAAACACATACTTAGTTAAACAAATCAAATGTATTTGCCAAATGCGCCGAATACAACGGGTGTAGTTTTTACCATGAAATGTTTGCTTACAAGCTCTTCCCAACGATGCAGTCAAAAATGATAATTAAAAAGAAAAATAGTAACACAAGGAATAAAATAAACAAGAATGGAGCTGTATACAGGGAGTACCTGTACCAGATAGATGTGCAGGGGTACGAGGAAATTAAGGTAGATATGTACATGAAGGCAGGGCAAAGTGTCTAGGCATCAGGATAGATAATAATAAGACTAAAATAAAGAACAGAGTAGCAGCAGCATATAATGAGTGTAAAAGTGTGTGTATGTGTGTGTGTATGTGTGTTTGTGTTGTGTCGGTGTGCATGTGTGTGTGTGTATGTGTGTTTGTGTTGTCATTATGTGTGTGTGTGTTATGAAACTGTGTGCATATGTAATGTATGCAGTATGAATGTGTGTGTGTTTCAGCTTGAAACATATTGGAATTACAGATTAGGACAATCTGGTATTCCGTCTTGTCTGGTGGCCTTGCGAGTGTTGACTTGTTTAAGAATTTTATTCACATCGGCCACAGAGAGCGAGATCACAATATCATCGTGAACAACAGGGGCTTTCAAGCAAGACTCAGTATTGTATTCCTCAAAGCGAGCATAAAAGGCATTTAGCCTTTTATGGTAGTTCTGCATCACTGGGTATCTCACAACTGGGTTTCCCTGTAACGGTTCTCGTCTGTCGAAGGAGAAGCGGACCAAAATGCAGCGTGGTATTTTTGAGACATGTTTAATGATGATTGAAAACGAACAATACAAAAACAACAAACGGAACGTGAAAACCTATACAGCCTATCTGGTGGCAATAAACACAGAGACAGGAACAATCACCCACGAAATACTCAAAGAATATGGCTGCCTAAATATGGTTCCCAATCAGAGACAACGATAAACACCTGCCTCTGATTGAGAACCACTCCAGACAGCCATAGACCTTGCTAGATAACCCCACTAAGCCACACACCCAACACCCCACAAAACCCCAAGACAAAACACACCACAATAAACCCATGTCACACCCTGGCCTGACCAAATAAATGAAGACAAACACAATATATTACAACCAGGGCGTAACATTCCCTTTGTAATTCCTTATCGGTTGCAAGCCCTGCCACATACAACGAGCGTTGGAGCCTGGTTAATAGGCCAGGCACCTTCCTCCTAACTTGTCCTTTTGCATGTTTGATGTCTCGTAGCGGGCTTTCTTGTATGCGTCCATGTCCGTGTCCTGTTTTTTGTAAGTGGTAGCTCTAGCCTTTAACCTGGAGCGGATATTGCCTATAATCCATGGTTTTTGGTTTGGATAAGTATGTTTAGTCATTGCGGGGATGACGTTGTCTATGCACTTGTTGATGAACCTTGTGACTGATGTGGTAAACTCCTCAATGCTATCAGATTAATCCTGGAACATATCCCTGTCTGTACAAGCAAAACGGTCTTGTAGCCTTGCATCTGTTTCATCGGACCACTTCCTGTCACTGGTACTTCCTCTTTTAGCTTTTGCTTGTAAACAAGGAGCAGGAGAATAGGGCCATGGTCAGATTTTCAGAAGGAAGGATCAGGGAGGTCTTATATGCGTTTCTGTGGGTAGAATAAAAGTGGTGTAGAGTTTTAGCGCCTCTAGTTGCACAGGAGACGTGTTGGTAAAAGTGACATAGAACAGTTTTAAGTCTCCCTGAGTCAAAGTCTCCGCCCACCAATAATGCTGCCTCTGGGTGAGCGTTTTTTTGTTTGTCAATTAGGTGAGCAAAAACTCAAGATTTCCTTCACATTGGAAGCAGCACACCCCTCCCCCTGCCACTGCTTGAAAAAAACCACTGAGTTCTACATACATAGAGTCCTCCAGCCACGTCTCTGCAAGGCATATACTATTGTAGCTTTTCAAGTCTCTCTGGTAGGAGACTCTCAAACGAAGCTCGTCCATCTTATTGTCGGATGACTGGACATTTGTCAAGAGAATGGAGGGGAGTGCAGGTCGATATTCTCTTCATCGCAATCTCACAAGGATGCCGCCATGTCTCCTGAATCTACGCCTGCAGCGCTTATGTAGTCCATGAAACAAAGGAACGGGGTTCGGTATGAACAAGGAACAGCTGAGTCAAATTTGAAGTCGGATTTGTAGTCAAAATTTAGGTTAGTGGCTGTCGATCTGTTCAGAAGTGCTTGGCAGTCATATGCGACAATAGTATGAACCTTCTGTACATAAAAAGTAAAGATAAACAAGAAAAATGTCACTAAATAGCAAAGTCGGGTTGGAGATGACTCCATTCTCCATCGGCACCATCTTCGCATATTACTTTTAATCACTTTCCTGTCTCATCTTTAATAGGGGATAGTTGGGTAAGCTGAGCCAAGGGGGTAAGTTGAGCCAACCTTGTTTCTAGGAAACCATCCACAAAATTAATAATTTTACTAAATATTTATGAAGAGTTCGTCATTTCACGGAGTCTGTGAAGGAAGACACCACAAGTGTCTGAAAAACAGGTTTTTAGTAATTCAAATGAATGTATTGTGTTAGAGTTTTCATGAGGTTTGTATCTAAACCAAAGTAGATCTTTTTTTTCTTTTCTTTTTTTTACCCCTTTTTCTCCCCAATTTCGTGGTGTCCAATTTTTTAGTAGCTACTATCTTGTCTCATCTCTACAACTCCCATACGGGCTCGGGAGAGACTAAGGTTGAAAGTCATGCGTCCTCCGATACACAACCCAACCAAGCCGCACTGCTTCTTAACACAGCACGCATCCAACCGGAAACCAGCAGCACCAATGTTTCGGAGGAAACACCATTCGCCTGGCGACCTTGGTTAGCGTGCACTGCGCCCGGCCCGCCACAGGAGTCGCTGGTGCGCGATGAGACAAGGTTATCCCTACCGGCCAAACCCTCCCTAATCCAGACAACGCTAGGCCAATTGTGCGTCGCCCCACGGACCACCCAGTCGCGGCCGGTTACGACAGAGCCTGGGCGCGAACCCAAACCTAGCATGAAAGTGCACCCTGAAAGGTGTAGCTATGTAGGCTAATATAGTCAAAATGCTTGCCTTGGTGGGGTAGGTTGAGCCAATGGCGATGGGGTAAATTGAAACAATGGTTGAGCCAATGGCAAGTTGATCAAATTGAAGTGTTTTCTTCCCAGGCATAATGCAAGGTATTATCGCTGGGATATGAGGAAACAACAGGGCCTGGCCTATGTTAAAAGTGTGAAAAAAAAGTACAAATTGTCTGTTCGGTGTTAAGCCTGTGTTAAAAGAATAATTAAAATAATTAAAAGACAAACAAGTGATTGTGTTGAATTATGTTTTGGAAATAAATATTGTGATATTTAAAAAGTAGTGGTAATATTTCATTCAGTACAGAAATGCTTTCAAAACTGTAATGCTTACATGAATTCTGATTATTTCCAGGGATACACAATATCGTGAAATATTTGTAGATATCTTTGTTAGAAAGAATGCTATATTTCCATTGACGGAGTTATGCAGAATGTAAAAAATATTCCCAACTTACCCCACTCTCTCCTACTACTGATCCCTTTTAAATGTTATTTTGTATCGTCATGGAATGGGTCTATTTTAGGTGGGATACGTATGCAAGCGTAACGGCCACATTTATCCATGGCGTTGCCTACTCTTCCGCCCAACATTTCTCAGAAGCACGGACGTCTTAGTCAAGTTGAAGCCTTTATCTCTTCCACTTCCCTTTCCCCTTCCTGTCATTCTCAACATGAAAACCCCTCGGGCAAAAAATAGACCACTAATTTATTGCAAACAAACAGTCAAGGCTCTGGCCTATTTCTGGTAAATGCCTCACATTCCAGATGTCAGACGTCTTGGATGTTGTCGTTTTTTTTTACGACAAGGTCTTTAATGATGCACAGGATAACAAAGGCCTCTTTCTCTAATCCTATTTTCTTTCTTTCTTTTCTTTCTGTTTTTAGCTTGCAACCTCTCCCGTGAAAGAGCAGGAAAGTTCCTGTAATTATTCCCTCCTTAACAGCAATGTCCAAACAAATCAGCCTTTTGAAGTGTGCCATTGTCTCAGGGGAGGAGGAGGTTGGGGGCTAGCTGTTCTCAACAGGGCTTCCTGTTGTTGTGCTGCATGAGACATACAGGCCTCCCACACCCACACTCTCCATGACCAGGTTGGAGCTTTCAGTTCTGAAGCACACTACTGCAGAGCAGAATCCACGTGAAAAAGATTTAAGTGCTGTTCTAGAGAGGGGCTTTAATGCCACTGCATGATCTCCATGTTTGATTTATAGGACAACTGGTTCAAGTACACTGTCCACATTGTTCTCATTTGCTCATGCATCTAGGCAAGCCATAAAGGAAGAGGAGGGAAACCATTTTTTCTCCTTAGTTATTTTCAGACTGGCCTGTTTTCAATTCCTCCCGCCCAAAGCGTTTGTCTGTGTAATTTTACTAAAAATGAAAACATAGTATTGCCCTTTCAAAATAGTTTCACTCAACACAAGGAGTTTGTCAGTTGCCAAATTTGATTAAAAGTGTTCTGATTGTCACAGATGTTCATAATGATAATGCTCAAAATGTACTTTATCGTAGCAGATACAGTATAACTTGCATCATGCATAATCACATTGCTCTGCCATGGAAATGTATACGATGTCAACTGGCTTTCACTCGGGTCTGAAATAGAGCTTCAGAATGTGTCTCCCAGCCAGATGAACAGGTGTGCTGGAGGAGTTGTCAGATAAAACTGGCATTTTCACAGTTCTCTTTCTGTCAATTCATTGTTCATCTCATTGTGGGACACGCCCTCATGCGTGTCATTGGTTGAGGCCTTATTCAATCACTCCGAACAGGCCAGTCATAGCTTTGTGGGTGTACGCCCAGATGTCTATACAGCAGCCCGCAATGCCTTGCCCACTGGGCACAGATGTCAACATCTATTCCACGTCGGTTCCACGTCAATGTTCAGCAACAAGAGGAGAACAGGATCACGCTAGAATAGAAAAGAATAACAGCTTTTGGACTTTTTGGGCAGACAGTCAGGTAGGCAGGCAGGAACATAGGTACAGGCTCTCCTAGTAAGATACGGCACATGACTAGCCATTTACAAATTATTATTTCTATCAACCCACACTGCTGCTACTGAGTCAATTTCCTAGGTTTGCTGTCCATAACATACGTACTGATTTCCCTCAGAATGTCTTTATGGTTGGGAAATTAGCTGAAAAGCCTTCAGTTCAATCTAATTTGAAAAACCATTACCCAGTGTAGGAGAGAACACAGATAGGCCCATACAGATCTATATCCAATGTCTAATTTACTTTTCCAGTGAGTATGAGTAACCTTTCAAATCTAGCCTTTACAAAAAGCATGTCTCTCTCGTGTTCCACTCTGGTAACATTTACATTGATATCTAAGGTGACTCACACTAGGTAAAATAGAAAGGACTTTTCAGGTCATTGTTCATCCACTGTTCTGAAAACCATCCGTCAGGTTTGGGGACGTACCAGCGTGTACCAAACAGAGGGCCGACATTGGCAGACATAGAGGTCATGTGACTGGCCCTCGATCAAACCACAGACTGCAGATGAGACACAGATGCCCATTGTACAAGGATGACGGGTTGGGAACACCCTACCCGTTAGAACATCTGTGCAGTTGGAAAAGCGTCGGATACTCAAACAGTCTAACATTGAGAAAGGGCACACTGTGAGCCTTCACCAGTCTGTGTGTGTCTACAGTGTGCCCAGAGCAGAGTCAAAACACTGTGGTGGTGGGCTGTGGTGCTGCTGTGTGTGGGTATAGAAGGAGTTGTGGGCTACACTGTAACCCGGTTTTAGTTACATTCCTTCCCTCTGTCTCCTGTAATCATAATTCCACAGCTATGGTATCTCCCTTCGTTCGGAGGTGGATACTCTCTGGCGGGCGAATGGCAGTTTACAGCAATTTGCCATGTAGAAAAACAAATATATCAGTGTAGTATCTCCTCTGTCATATCCCCCTCACTAAAGTCATACCGTATAAAATAACAGCTTTAATGGAAATAGGTCGTTTCTGTACAACTTTTGAAATCCCAACAGATCATTTTTTTGTTCAACATGGTGGGATCTTTTTCTGTCGGTAAAATGAACTATGGAAGAAATGGTGGTGGAAACCCCTTTATGCGCAAATATTTATATAATAACCATCATATCGAAGTAAAATTGGAGTCACGTGATGATATGGTGTGTGGTCGTCCCACGAAAACTCAGGAAACCATACAGTTTATTAGGCTACAGATGAAATAAATGGTGATGAACTTCACAGGGTGGTGAAAGTGCACGGTGATGAGCTTGATGTTCCTTTCCAATAAATATTGAGGGTCGTATTCTGGTGACATGATGATTGATGCTTGACTGCTGTTTGTCAAATAACATATTCTTGCATATTCTTCATGTATAATGTGAACGTTTGGTAACCCAAAGGTTGCATTTTCGAATCTTAATGATTTTAGCTGATTAGCAACTTTGCAACTACTTACTACTTTTTAACTACTTTGCAACTACTTAGCATGTTAGCTAACCCTTCCCCTAACCTTAAGTAAAATAAAATACAATATTTTTATAAAGCCCTTTTTACCCCACCAAATGTCACAAAGTACTATAGAAACCCAGCCTAAAACCCCATACAGCAAACAATTCAGATGTAAAAGCAGATGTAACCCTTTAACCTAACTCCTAATCCTACCCTTAACCCTAACTTTAAGCCCTAACCCTAACCCCTAGCCTAGCTAAAGTTAGCCACCCAGCTAACGTTAGCATTAGCCACCTAGCTAACATTAACCATAACAAATTGGAATTCATATCATATCATACATTTTGCAAATTCGTAACATATTGTATGAATTTTAATTCATAACATATCATGCAAATTGAAACATCCTAACATATCATACGAAATGTACAAAACTATCGGTAGAGTTGAAAATGCGATAGAAACACTCTGAACTTTCGATTTTTATTCTGTACATGAAAACATAAAGTTGCAATATTTAACTTTTTGGGTGACCCGACCAAATTCACTTAGAAATGTGTGTTATAGATCTGTCACATCATTGAAAGCAAGACTAAGCTGTTCTATGTGCTCTATTTCTATGCTTCCTGTTCTTAAGTTTAGTTTTTGCATCTTTTACTTTTGGTTTTGTACACCAGTGTCAAACAGCTGAAAATACAATATTTTGGTTATGGAAAAGATATTCCACAGTGGTTTAGATGGTAAAATGATACTCTCCACTATACTTGCTTGTTTTGTCACATAAACTGAAATTAGGCTACTATTATAATTTTAGCAACCAGGAAATGGCAGAGCAATTTCAGCATAATCGGTCTTTAAGTGTAAAATACATTTTGTGTGAACTACTTATTTTTATCTGCAACAAGTCCGTTTGGTGGAAACACACCACTAGTGGGAAAATGCACATATTTTCTTTATGCAGATTTTTTTACATTCACATAAAAATCTGTGACCAATTTGATGGAAACCTAGTTACTGTTAAGATATAGAATTTACCACATTCCAATCTTCACCTTATATGGCTTGTGTTGCAATGGGTAACACTCAAAACAACCCCCCTCCTCTGTTAGCTGGGAGTAATAATCATGGTACATATGCTATATGAAAATAAACACAAGGCCCGCAATTAGCCCTGTGTGTACTGATTGTCAAAGTGTATAGTACCTGACCGCATAGTAGTATTTCACAACAGTTTGAATGTTGACATGGTGTTTTCTTCATCTACTATGGAGCTGTCGTTTCAGAAAGACCTTTTCAGAACTCAGTTAGTTACCTGTGCTCTTGTGAAGAGAGGGAGATGGACAGAGAACAAAAGGAGCAAGAAAGAGGGAAAGAGGGAAAGAGGGAAGAGAGACAAAGAAAGAGAGAGAGAGAGGGGTGGGGGGGAGAGAGAGAATCTGGTTAACACATGTCTTGTATTATCCCTCTGGTCTGGTGTGTCCAGCTGATCTGAGTATGATCAGTTTCCTCAGTACTGAGAACTGGAGGTTGGACTGTTGCATTGTGCTGTGCTGTGCTGAGCTGTACTGTGTGTCTTCCAGCTGGGCCAAGGGTTCAGTCAAAATGAGTAAGAGCTTAATTTACTGTCCATGGGCCCTAATCACTCACAGATAGGCCAGAAAGGCCAGAACAACCATGGCTGGGCTGTGTTACTAATGTTGTCCTTCACATTAAATACGAAGCAATTTATTTTGTTTGTGTGCGTGAGCATGACGTGTCTAGTTTTTCCATTAAAAATAGATTTGATCAAAATAACTATTATACAAGAGTGTTTTCAAGTACACACCTACTGGATGACAACGTCATAGGCTACAGATGATTAATATATAGTTCTAGTCTATTTCATCTTTTAACTCGGGGCCCTGCGTCTGAAACCCGCCCTGTGCAACTGGGTCCTGGACTTCTTGACAGGCCGCCCCCAGGTGGTGAAGGTAGGCAACAACACCTCCACTTTGCTGATCCTCAACACAGGGGCCCCACAAGGATGCGTACTCAGCCCCTCCTGCACTACTTGTTCACCCATGACTGCATGGCCACACACGTCTCCAACTCAATCATAAAATGTATGGATGACACAACAGCGGTAGGCCTGATTACCAACAATGACAAGACAGCCTACGGGGATGAGGTGAGGGCCCTGGTGGATTGGTAAAAATAAAAAAAAACTCTCCCTCAACGTCAACAAAACGAAGGAGCTGATAATGGACTTCAGGAGACAGCAGAGGGAACATACTCCCATCCACATCAACGGGGCTGCAGTGGAGAAGTTGAAAACTTAAAGTTCCTCGTACACCTCACTGACAAACTGAAATGGTCCACACACACAGATAGTGTGGTGAAGAAGGCTGAAGAAATTCGGCTTGGCCCATAACACCCTCACAAACTTACAGATGCACCATTGAGAGCATCCTGTCGGGCTGCATCACTGCCTGGTATGGAATCTGCACCGTTCACAACCGCAGGGCTCTCCAGAGGGTGCTGCCGTATGCCCAACACATCACAGGGGCACACTGCCTGCCCTCCAGGACATCTACAGCACCTGGTGTCACAGGAAGGCCAAGAAAGACATCAAGGACCTCAGCCACTTGAGCCACAGCCTGATATCCTTGCTTACCATCCAGAAGGCGAGGTCAGTATAGGTGCATCAAAGCTGGGACCGAGTGACTGAAAACGGCTTCCAACTCAAGGCTATCACATTTTAAAATAGTCACCACTAGCCGGTCCCTGCCCCGTATCCTGCCCTGAACTTTAGTCACCGTCTCTGAATGGCTACCTCCCGGTTACTCTACCATGCACCTTAGATGCTGCTGACCTATGTACATAGTCATGGAACACTGATAACTTTAAATGATATTTATATACTGTTTTACCCACGTCAATTGTATTTACTGTATTCTGGTCAAGGCCTATATTATTTAACTATTGCTGTACATATACAGTCGGGGCCAAAAGTTTTCAGAATGACACAAATATTAATGTCCACAAAGTTTGCTGCTTCAGTGTCTTTAGATATTTTTGTCAGATGTTACTATGGAATACTGAAGTATAATTACAAGCATTTCATGGTTGTCAAAGGCTTTTATTGACAATTACATGAGGTTGATGCAAAGAATCAATATTTGCAGTGTTGACCCTTCTTTTTCAAGACCTCTGCAATCCGCCCTGGCATGCCGTCAATTAACTTCTTGGCCACATGGCAGCCCATTCTTGCATAATAACTTAGTTATCACTTTTGCCTTGTGGCAAGGTGCTCAATCATGCTGGAAAAGGCATTGTTCATCACCAAACTGTTCCTGGATGGTTGGGAGAAGTTGCTCTCGGAGCATGTGTTGGTACCATTCTTTATTCATTGCTGTGTTCTTAGGCAAAATTGTGAATGAGCCCACTCCCTCAGCTGAGAAGCAACCCCACACATGAATGGTCTCAGGCTGCTTTACTGTTGGCATGACACAGGACTGATGGTAGCGCTCACCTTGTCTTCTCCGGACAAGCTTTTTTCCGGATGCCCCAAACAATCGGAAAGGGAATTCATCAGAGAAAATGACTTTACCCCAGTCCTCAGCAGTCCAATCCCTGTACCTTTTGCAGAATATCAGTCTGTCCCTGATGCTTTTCCTGGAGAGATGTGGCTTCATTGCTGCCCTTCTTGACACCAGGCCATCCTCCAAAAGTCTTTGCCTCACTGTGCGTGCCTCACACCTGCCTCCTGCCATTCCTGAGTAAGCTCTGTACTGGTGGTGCCCCGATCCCGCAGCTGAATCAACTTTAGGAGACAGTTCTGGCGCTTGCTGGACTTTCTTGGGTGCCCTGAAGCCTCGTTCACAACAATTGAACCACTCTCCTTGAAGTTCTTGATGATCCGATAAATGGTTGATTTAGGTGCAATCTTACTGGCAGCAATATCCTTGCCTGTGAAGTCCTTTTTGTGCAAAGCAATGATGATGGCACGTGTTTCCTTGCAGGTAACCGTGGTTGACAGAAGAAGAACAATGATTCCAAGCTCCCAGTCTGTTATTCAAACTCAATCAGCATGACAGAGAGATCTCCAGCATTGTCCTCGTCAACACTCACACCTGTGATAACGAGAGAATCACTGACATGATGTCAGCTGGTCCTTTTGTGGCAGGGCTGAAATGCAGTGGAAATGTTTTTTGGGGATTCAGTTAATTTGCATGGCAAAGAGGGACTTTTCAATTAATTGCAATTCATCTGATCACTCTTCATAACATTCTGGAGTATATGCAAATTGCCATCATACAAACTGAGGCAGCAGACTTTGTGAAAATTTATATTTGTGTAATTCTCAAAACTTTTGGACACGGCTGGTCTACTCTGCAGATATACTACATATTCTATCCATATACTGTCCATCTTTTCTATACATCCCATTATATATACTGTATATATATACAGTATATAATACCAGTCAAAGGTTTGGAAACACCTACTCATTCAAGGGTTTTAATTTATTTTTACCATTTCTACATTATAGAATAATAGTGAAGATATCAAAACTATGAAATAACATGTATGGAATCACGTAGCAGCCCAAAAAGTGTTAAACAAATCAAAGTAGATTTACTTCACAGAAAGTAGATTTACAACACAGACTAAAAAAGCTCTGGGACACCATAAAGTCCATGGAGGATAAGAACACCTCCTCCCATCTGCCCACTGCACTGAGGATAGGAAACTCTGTCACCACCGATAAATCCACTATAATTGAGCATTTCAATAAGCATTTTTCTACAGCTGGCCATGCTTTCCACCTGGCTACCCCTACCCTGGTCAACAGCACTGTACCCCCCACAGCAACTTGCCCAAGCCTTCCCTATGTCTCCTTCTCCCAAATTCAGTCAGCTGATGTTCTGAAAGAGCTGCAAAATCTGGACTCCTAGAAATCAGCCGGGCTAGACAATCTGGACCCTTTCTTTCTAAAATGATCTGCCGGAATTGTTGCAACCCCTATTACTAGTCTGTTCAACCTCTCTTTCGTGTCGTTTGAGATTCCCAAAGATTGGAAAGCAGCTGCGGTCATCCCCCTCTTCAAAGGGGGGGACACTCTTGACCCAAACGGCTACAGACCTATATCTATCCTACCCTGCCTTTCTAAGGTCGTCGAAAGCCAAGTCAACAAACAGATTACTGACCATTTCGAATCTCACGGCACCTTCTCTGCTATGCAATCTGGTTTCAGAGGTGGTCATGGGTGCACCTCAGCCACGCTCAAGGTCCTAAACGATATCTTAACCGCCATCGATAAGAAACAATACTGTGCAGCCATATTCATTGACCTGGCTAAGGCTTTCGACTCTGTCAATCACCACATCCTCAACAGGAGACTCGATAGCCTTGGTTTCTCAAATGATTGCCTCGCCTGGTTCACCGACTACTTCTCCAATAGAGTTCAGTGTGTCAAATCGGAGGGCCTGTGGTCTGGCAGTCTCTATGGGGGTGCCACAGGGTTCAATTATTGGGCCGACTCTCTTCTCTGTATACATCAATGATGTCACTCTTGCTGCTGGTGAGTCTCTGATCCACCTCTACGCAGACGACACCATTCTGTATACTTCTGGCCCTTCTTTGGACACTGTGTGAACAACCCTCCAAACAAGCTTTAATGCCA
The DNA here is from genome assembly GCF_036934945.1 of Oncorhynchus masou masou. Classification (NCBI taxonomy): domain Eukaryota; kingdom Metazoa; phylum Chordata; class Actinopteri; order Salmoniformes; family Salmonidae; genus Oncorhynchus; species Oncorhynchus masou. The sequence continues at coordinate 50,736,733 of NC_088222.1, forward strand.
TACAACTCTCCTTCTGTGGCCTCCAACTGATCTTAAATACATGTAAAACCAAATGCATGCTCTTCAACTGATTGCTGCCTGCACCTGCCCGCCAGTCCAGCATCACTACTCTGGACGGTTCTGACTTAGAATATGTGGACAACTACAAATACCTAGGTGTCTGGTTAGACTGTAAACTCTACTTCCAGACTCACATCAAAAATCTCCAATCCAAAGTTAAATCTATAATTGGCTTCCTATTTCGCAACAAAGCATCCTTCACTCATGCTGCCAAACATACCCTCGTAAAACTGACCATCCTACCAATCCTCGACTTCGGCGATGTCATTTACAAAATAGCCTCCAATACCCTACTCAATAAATTGGATGCAGTCTATCACAGTGTCATCCGTTTTGTCACCAAAGCCCCATATACTACCCACCACTGCGACCTGTATGCTCTCGTTGGCTGGCCTTCACTTCAAACTCGTCGCAAAACCCACTGGCTCCAGGTCATCTACAAGACCCTGCTAGGTATAGTCCCCGTTATCTCAGCTCGCTGGTCACCATAGCAGCACCCACCTGTAGCACGCGCTCCAGCAGGTATAACTCTCTGGTCACCCCCAAAACCAATTCTTCCTTTGGCCGCCTCTCCTTTCAGTTCTCTGCTGCCAATGACTGGAACGAACTACAAAAGTCTCTGAAACTGGAAACACTTCTCTCCCTCACTAGCTTTAAGCACCAGCTGTCAGAGCAGCTCACAGATTACTGCACTTGTACACAGCCCATCTATAATTTAGCCCAAACAACTACCTCTTCCCCTACTGTATTTTTATTTTTTATTTTGCTCCTTTGCACCCCATTATTTCTATTTCTACTTCGCACATTCTTCCACTGCAAATCTACCATTCCAGTGTTTTACTTGCTATATTGTATTTAGCAATATCTCCCTTATCTCACCTCATTTGCTCACATCGCATATAGACTTATTTTTCTACTGTATTATTGACTATATGTTTGTTTTACTCCATGTGTAACTCTGTGTTGTTGTATGTGTCAAACTGCTTTGCTTTATCTTGGCCAGGTCGCAATTGTAAATGAGAACTTGTTCAGCTGGTTTAATAAAGGTGAAATAAATTAAATAAATTCTTCAAAGTAGCCACCCTTTGCCTTTCATGACAGCTTTGCACACTCTTGGCATTCTCTCAACCAGCTTCATGAGTTGGTCACCTGGATGCATTTCAATTAACAGGTGTGCCAAGTTAAAAGTTAATTTGTGGAATGTATTTCCTTCTTAATGCGTTTGAGCCAATCAGTTGTGTTGTGAAAAGGTAGGGGTGGGATCTAGACGATAGCCCTATTTTGTAAAAGACCAAGTCCATACTATGGCAAGAACAGCTCAATAGGCAAAGAGAAACGACAGGTAATCATTAATTTATGACATGAAGGTTTGTCAATCTGGACAATTTCCAGAAAGTTTCTACAATGCAGTCAGTCACAAAAAAACATCCCGTGCTGTGATTAAACTGGCTCTTATGAGGCCCGCCACAGTAAAGGAAGTCCCAGAGTTACCTCTGCTGCAGAGGATAAGTTCAATAGAGTTAGCAGCCTCAGAAATTGGAGCCCAAATCAATGCTTCACAGAATTCAAGTAACAGACACATCTCAACATCAACTATTCAGAGGAAACTGAGTGAATCAGGCCTTCGTGGTCGAATTGCTGCAAAGAAACCACTACTAAAGGAGACCAATAAGAAGAAGATACTTGCTTGGGAGAGAAAAACACAAGCAATAGACATTAGACAGGTGGAAATCTGTCCTTTGGTCTGATGAGTCCAAATTTGAGACGTTTGGTTCCAACCACCGTGTCTTTGTGAAACGCAGAGTAGGTGAACAGATGATCTCTGCATGTGTGGTTCCCACCTTGAAACATGGAGGTGTCACAGGAAGGCAGCGATGGTGTGGGGGTGCTTTGATGGTGACACGGTCTGTGATCTATTTCGAATTGAAGGCACACTTAATCAGCAAGGCTACCACAACATTCTGCAACAATATGCCATCCCATCTGCTTTGCGCTTAGTGGGACTATAATTTGTTTTTCAAAAGGACAATGACACCTCCAGGCTGTGTAAGGGCTATTGGACCAAGAAGGAGAGTGATGGAGTGCTGCATCAGTCAGCCTGGCCTCCACAATCACCCGACATCAACCCAATTGAGATAGTTTGGGATGGGATGGACTGCAGAGCGAAGGAAAAGCAGCCAACAAGTTCTCAGCATATGTGGGAACTCCTTCAAGACTGCTGGAAAAGCATTACAGGTGAAGCTGGTTGAGAGAATTCCAAGAGTGTGCAAGTGTCCAAGGTAAAGGGTGGCTACTATGAAGAATCTCAAATTAAAAATATATTTTGATTTGTTAAAAGAAAAATTGGTTACGACATGATTCCATGTGTTATTTCATAGTTTTGATTTCTTCAATTTTATTCTATAATGTAGAAAATAGTAAAAATAATCAAAAACCCTTGAATGAGTAGGTGTGTCCAAACTTTTGACTGGTATTGTATATATTATTTGTTTTTCAGACTCTGACTTTGCTCATCCTAAAATGTATATTTTTCTTAATTCCATTATTTTACTTTTTAGATTTGTGTGTATTATTGTGTATTGTTAGATATTTCTGTACTGTTGGAGCCATGAACACAGACATTTTGCCACACTCACAATAACATCTGCTAAATACGTGACCAACATTTTTTATTTTTTTTATTTGTAGAAGGCTATGAATCAGCGCAATGACATCCACTGCAAAGTTACATAAGAGGAACCTACTGTATGGGTAATGAAATATTTTTGACTCCAATTGGTAGATACAGTCTTGTCCACAGTGTCTCCTGACCCCTCCTGTCTCAGCCTCCAGTATTTATGTTGCAAAAGTTTATGTGTCGGGGGTATTTCTCCTGTCTTATCCAGTGTCCTGTGTGAATTTAAGTATGCTCTCTAATTCTCTCTCTCTTTCTCTCTCTTTTTCTCTTCCTGTTTTTCTTTCATTCTTTCTTTCTTTCTGTCTCTGTTTGTCTGTCTGTCTGTCTGTCTGTCTGTCTGTCTGTCTGTCTCTCTCTCTCTCTCTCTTTCTTTCTTTCTTTCTTTCTTTCTCTCTTCCTCTCTCTCTATCTCTCTCAGAGGACCTGAGCCCTAGGACCATGCCTCAGGACTACCTGGCCTGATGACTCCTTGCTGTCCCCAGTCCACCTGGTCGTGCTGCTGCTCCAGTTTCAACTGTTCTGCCTGCGGCTATGGAACACTGACCTGTTCACCGGACATGCTACCTGTCCCAGAAGTGCTACTTTCAACTACCTAGAGACAGCAGGAAATGGTAGAGATACTCTGAATGATCGGCTGTGAAAAGCCAACTGACATTTACTCCTGTGGTACTGACCTGTTGCACCCTCTACAACCACTGTGATTTTTGACCCTGCTCATCGTCTATGAACATTTGAACATCTTGGCCATGTTCTGTTATAATCTCCACAGCCAGAAGATTACTGGCCACCCATCATAGCCTGGTCCCTCTCTAGACTTTTTTGTAGGTTCCGTCCTTTCTAGGGAGTTTTTCCTAGCCACTGTGCTTCTAGACCTGCATTGCTTGCTGTTTGGTGTTTTAGGCTGGGTTTCTGTACAGCACTTTGTGACATCAGCTGATGTAAGAATGGCTTTATACAGTAAATACATTTGATTGATTGATCGATTGTCCCACTGCTGCAAAGGCCTCCGAAACAACACCACTTAACCCGGAAGCCAGCCGCACCAATGTGGTGATCGAAGTCAGCTTGCAGGTGCCTTGCCTCAGGACTACCTAGCATGATGACTCCTTGCTGTCCACAGTCCATCTGGCCGTGCTGCTGCTCCAGTTTCAACTGTTCCAATTTGTAAGTCGCTCTGGATAAGAGCGTCTGCTAAATGACTTAAATGTAATGTAAATGTAAATGTTCTGCCTGCAGCTATGGAATCCTGACCTGTTCACCGGACGTGCTACCTGTCCCAGACCTATTATTTGACCATGCTGGTCATTTGTGAACATTTAAACATCTTGGCCATGTTCTGTTATAATCTCCACCCGGCACAGCCAGAAGAGGACTGGCCACCCCTCATAGCCTGGTTCTTCTCTAGTTTTTTTCCTAGGTTTTGGCCTTTCTAGGGAGTTTTTCCTAGCCAACGTGCTTCAACACCTGCATTGCTTGCTGTTTGGGGTTTTAGGCTGGGTTTCTGTACAGCACTTTGACATATCAGCTGATGTACGAAGGGCTATATAAATACATTTGATTTGATTTGCCCGCCACAAGGAGTCACTAGAGAGCGAAGGGACAAGGAAATCCCAGCCGGGCCAAACCCTCCCCTAACCCGGACGATGCTGGGTCAATTGTGCGCCACCTCATGGGTCTCCCGGTCACAGCCGACTGTGACACAGCCTGGGATTGAACCCGGGTCTGCTGTGACGCCTTAGACCACTGTGCCACTCGGGAGGCCCATGTGTAATGTATTCTAATAGGTTAGTGTCTCATTGCCCTTACCAGCACATATCTATTTCGGTACAAGCAAGATTTTGAATGGAATATCATTAGAAGCATTTGTGTAAACATTCACTTTGATGTTTACGTGCAAAACATCTGTGGCTGTGTGTCTCATGAATTATTTTGTTGACCGATGTTGTTTGAGATTTATCCCACTGGGCACAACTGGTTGAATCAACGTTGTTTCAATGTAATTTGGCAAGGTATTGTGACGTGGAATCTAAGTGAAAAATACATTGGATTTGAAAAAAACGAATCAACTAAAACACTTCTTAGGGATAGCCCACTTTTTTCAATTCTTGCCTAAAATTACATACCCAAATCTAACTACCTGTAGCTCAGGCCCTGAAGCAAGGATATGCATATTATTGGTACCATTTGAAAGGAAACACTTTAATGTTTGTGGAAATGTTAATTGAATGTAGGAGAATATAACACAATATTTCTGGTAGAAGAAAATACAAAGAAAAAAACAATAGTTGTTTTTTTTACCACCATCTTTGAAATTGAACAGAAAGGTACCACTTCCAGCCATCACTCTGGTTGGTGTCCACAAGATGGAAGCAGTGTATGTGCAAAGTTTCAGACGGATAACTTGAAGTATGAGCGAACTACATGTCATTCAGCGTGACGTCACCCAGGTACATTTGGACAGATTGTGAAGGAGACATTTGCATTCATGTTACATTTTTCTGCAAGAATATTGTAAAATCTGTATACCTAGACTTTGATTTAGATTTTCCAGTATTAGTATACATATTCTAAGTTCAACATTTGCAAAACAAACAGTTTGCATAACTTCATAACTATATATCATTTTTGTCCAAAAGGAAAAGGCATGCTGTCGCAAAAAGGTTAGCAGCTACCTTTTGCAACAGATACAGTGTTTCCCAGCTCATTGGCTATTTGGCTCTCTAGCTAGCTCATTGGCTATCTAGCTAGCTTTGCTTGACCCCGATTGGTGCGTATTTGACAAAGTTAGAGTCGATGAAGTGTAGACCACACACGTCATCGGCATGCCATGAAGGCATCGCTCTCTTACCAAATTTGATGTCCTATAGGATATACTACACCCCTAATGATATAGTGAAGTCTGGTTACGTTCTAGGATCTCTGAGGAATACATATGAACGTGATTTGACTGGTTGAAACAACATTTAGGGTTAGATTTTCACAGATGCCCTTCTTTGCAAGTTGAACGAGTAAAAATGCAAAATCGACCGTGTATGCTTTATGGACCTTTTTAGGATATGAACAATGATTTTTTTCTAACAAAATGACACTTCATGTTAGCTACTGCAAATTGGACAGTGCAGTTATATTATATTATATCAGTTATATAAGACACTTATCTGTACCGATATTTGTTGTTTCTCTAAAATCTGCGTTTGTGACACAAGGCGCTGCATGATTTACAACTGTCCCGTTGACGGGACGCCTATCCCTAATTAAACAGGATGGTATTTCAACCACAGGATTATGTCATAATTGTAACAAATGTTAAACACAAAGACAAACCTTGAATAAAATATGCTGAATTTGTACCTTTAAAACAACATCAGATGTTTTATGTAACACCCACTATCATAAAAAACAAAAGGCTGGGCAGAACCTCTTACTGGAAAGTTGATGTATCTACAGCTATTCATTTGTTCTCCCATCCAGGGTTTTAACCAAGCCCAACTCTGCTTAGCTTTGATATTTGTCACTAACTAGCAATATGCTAATGTCAGAAGGATTTATTGAGAGATCTCTTAATAACTAAATATATTCACTGTTGCTATCGAAATCATTCCAAAGGGTAGGTTTATCAGAGCAAATGAAATGTAAACATATTTTATAAGTCCTATGTCATCAATTATAATATTGTTTAGGCCTACAAAGCATTTGCAAAGTCATCAACAGCTTATTGCTTCAATTCAACCCAGGGTTCATCTAAAAATAGGCATACAGGCCTATTTCCCAAACTCGGTCCTCGGGACCCCTGTCACAGCCTACTAGGAGTGGTGGGTTGGAATCAGGCGCAGAGAGCAGGGTTCGGTAAATCGTAATTTATACTCCGGCAAAAAACGTTCACGCCAACATACAGGGCGCATAAAACAGACCAGCCCAAACACAGGACCAAACAGTCCGGAGAATACAAACATGAAACCACAACCAACAGAGTAACAAAAAACAATCCCAAGCAACTAACATAGACAATCCCCCACAAACAAACAGCGAAACCCAGGCTACCTAAGTATGATTCTCAATCAGAGACAACGAATGACACCTGCCTCTGTTTGAGAACCATACTATGCGGAAACATACAAATCCCCAAATCATAGAAAAACAAACATAGACTGCACACCCCAACTCACGCCCTGACCATATTAAATAACTACAAAAGCAAAGGAAATAAAGGTCAGAACGTGACAGTACCCCCCCCCCCAAAGGTGCGGACCATCGTCTTATTCCGCCTCATTGTCCGCCTCCGTGGCTTCCTAACCACGGCAACCCTTCTAAACGACCCCACTGGACAGAGGGGCAGCTCGGGACAGAGGGGCAGCTCGGGACAGAGGGGCAGCTCGGGACAGAGGGGTAGTTCGGGACAGAGGGGCAGCTCGGGACAGATGGGCAGCTCGGGACAGAAGGGCAGCTCGGGACAGAGGGGCAGCTCGGAACAGAGGGGCAGCTCGGGACAGAGGGGTAGCTCGGGACAGAGGGGTAGCTCCGTACTGGCTGACGACTCTGGCAGATCCTGGCAGATCCTGGCTGACTGGCGGCTCTGGCAGATCCTGGCTGAATGGCGGCTCTGGCAGATCCTGGCTGAATGGCGGCTCTGGCGGATCCTGGCTGAATGGCGGCTCTGGCGGATCCTGGCTGAATGGCGGCTCTGGCGGATCCTGGTCGACTGGCGGCTCTGGCGGATCCTGGCCGACTGGCGGCTCTGGCGGCTCCTTGCAGACTGGCGGCACTGGCGGCTCCCTGCAGACTGGCGGCACTGGCGGCTCCCTGCAGACTGGCGGCACTGGCGGCTCCTTGCAGACTGGCGGCACTGGCGGCTCCTTGCAGACTGGCGGCACTGGCGGCTCCTTGCAGACTGGCGGCACTGGCGGCTCCTCGCAGACTGGCGGCACTGGCGGCTCCTCGCAGACTGGCGGCACTGGCGGCTCCTCGCAGACTGGCGGCACTGGCGGCTCCTTGCAGACTGGCGGCACTGGCTGCTCCTGGCAGACTGGCGGCTCAGGACAGACGGGAGACTCTGATGGCGCTGGGCAGACGGGTAGCTCAGGCGGCGCGGGGCAGACTGGAGACTCCGGCAGCGCTGGACGGAGGAGCTCTGGCGCCTCTTGACTGAGGGGCGGAAGCTCTGGCAGCGCCGGACAGGCGGGAACACCTGTAGGGAGGAGACAGAGAGACAGCCTGGTGCGTGAGGCTGCCACAGGACCCACCAGGCTGGGGAGACCTCCAGGAGGCTTGGTGTTAGGAAGAGGCACCTGAAGGACCGGGCTGTGGAGGAGCACTGGAGCTCTGGTGCGCAGCCTTGGCACCACTCCCCCAGGCTGGATCACTACTCTAACCCGGACCCTCCAGAGTGCAGGCACAGGTTGAACCAGGCTGTGGGTAAGCACGGGAGATCTAGTGCCTACTACGCGCACCTCTCCCTTAGGCTCCACTCCCACATTTGCCCGGCACGAGCGGAGAGCAGGCATAGGACGCACTGCACCCTCCCAGCGCCCCGGAGACACAGTACGCAGAGCCGGCGCAGGATACCCTGGACCAAAACTGCGTACCGGCGACCAGACACGCTGAGCAGGCATCATACGCCCTGGCTCGATGCCCACACTCGCATGACACTTTCGGGGGGCTGCCCTATAGCGCACCGGGCTATGGGCACGTACTGGCAAGACCTTGCGCTTAACCGCATAACACGGTGCCTGACCAGTAACGCGCTGCTTATAGTAAGCACAAGGAGTGAGCTCAGGTCTGCTACCTGGTTTAGCCCCACACCTCGTGTGCCCCCCAAAAAATGTTTTTGGGGATGCCTCTCGTACCTGTCGCACTGCCATGCTGCCTCCTCATATCGCCGCCACTCAGCTTTCGCTGCCTCCAGCTCTGCTTTGGGGCGGTAATATTCCCCAGCCTGTGCCCAGGGTCCCTCTCTGTTCAATATCTCCTCCCATGTCCAGAAGTCCTGTGATGCCGGCCGCTGTTGCTGCTGCTGTCGTCGCTGTCTTTTACCACGCCGCTTGGTCCTTGGTTGGTGGGTGATTCTATCACGGTTGTCCTCCTCTTCATCTGAAGAGGAGAGGCGAGAAGGATCGGAGGACCAAAATGCGGCGTGGTATGTGTTCATGATGAATATTTAATAAAAGAAAGCACTGAACACTGAATACAAACTATACAAAAACAATAAACAAATAACGACCCGTGAAGCTACAAATGAGACCTGTGCTGACACAAGCAACTAACATAGACAATCACCCACAAACAAACAGTGAAACCCAGGCTACCTAAGTATGATTCTCAATCAGAGACAACTAATGACACCTGCCTCTGATTGAGAACCATACAGGGCCAAAACATACAAATCCCCAAATCATAGAAAAACAAACAAAGAATGCCCACCCCAACTCACTCCCTGACCATACTAAATAAATGCAAAAACAAAGGAAATAAAGGTCAGAACGTGACAACCCCAAGGGGTGCACATTTTGGTTTTTGCCATAACACGACACAGCTGATTCAAATGATAAAAGCTTGATGATGATGATTATTTTTTAATCAGGTGGGTGCAAAAACCAAATAGTCCACCCCTTGGGGTCCCGAGGATCGAGTTTGGGAAAACCTGGCCTAGGGTTTCAAGCGTTAGTTGATTTCAAATTAAATCTTCAAGTTATCATTAATATGTTGGATGCATGTCTCCATCTCAAACTAAAGCTAAAGAATAAACTATTTAAAATTTAAAATGCATTTAAAGGTGTATTAGATTAGATGTAGTATTATTATTTAACATAGATTTTTGATTGAGACGTGAATCCAAAATATAAATTATTAATTTGTAGATAAACTGGTTATTGAATTGTGTTAGGTTGTCAATGCAACTAAACATCAACATTTGAAGGAGATGCATCTTCTGCTTGGATTGTTCCATCTGTGCCACTGACTTAGTCTAGCTTTAATTCCAGTTTGCCTACAAATTAATTATTTATATGTTGGATTCACTTCTCCATCTCAACCAAAAATCGAAATTAAAGACTAATAAATAAAATAAAACTTTAAATGCACTTTAAAGAATATTTGTATTTATTTAGTCCTATTCTTTAACTTAGAAGTCAGTGGCACAAAATATACATCTCCTTCAAATGTTGATAACTGGTTGTGTTGATAACCAAACCAAACCAAGAAAGTAAATTGACTTGTCAACAAGTGAACATATGATATGTTGGATGCACGAAACTCCAACGAAACTAAAAATTAAAGTTAAAGAATAGGACTAATCAAGTGGCTCAGATGAAATTATCCAAGCATTAGATTGATATTTGGTTGCGTTGACAACCAAACACAATTTAACATTACTCTTGTAATACAGTAAATAGCCTAAAGTTAAGACCTACCTTGTATGACCTTCTGCCTGCCCCTGGACCCAGCTACATGTCTCCTCCTATGCTCCCTTTCAATAAACACCTGCTGCGCTCTGCGCTTGAAACCAGCTCTCTGTCTCCCTCGTGTTCATTACACCCACAAGTGAAGAAGCCAGATGTGGAGGTCCTGGGCTGGCGTGGTTACATGTGGTCTGTGATTGTAAGGCTGATTGAACATACTACCAAATTCTCTAAAATGATGTTGTAGGCAGTTTATGGTAGAGAAATTAACATTAAATTATCTGGCAACAACTCTGGTGGACATTCCTGCAGTCAGCATGCCAATTGCATTCCCTCAAAACTTGAGACGTCTTTGTCACTGTGTTGTGTGACAAAATTGCACTAAGTGCATTTGTGTAATGATCATGCTGTTTAATCAGCTTCTTGATATGCCACACCTGTCAGGTGGATGGATTATCTTGGCAAAGGAGAAATGCTCACTAACAGGGATGTAAACACACTTCTGTCCCAAAAAAATCAAGAAATACGCTTTTTGTGCTTATGGAAAATTTCTGGGATATTTGATTTTAGCTCATGAAACATTGTACCAACACGTTACATGTTGCGTTTATATTTTTGTTCAGTGTATAAATGTCTTGTTATGTAATGATAGAAAGCGTTCAAGATAGAATGAAGGTCTATGGAGATCTATAAAATTGCTATAATAATCTGTGTAGAATCGCGAACAGCATTAATCACTTGCACTATGTACTTTTAATGTAATCTCAACAGCAATCCAGGTCATTTGGTTGTGCTAGATGGAGCACAATTATAACACGTTGTTGTTGTATATATACAAAATATCAGACATTGTATTTCCATTTGAACTTTGTTGTGCTTTGAAATGGTTGAAAGTGCAGTGATAACACACTGTATACACTGAGTATTCAAAATATTAAGAACTTGCTCTTTCCATGACAGTAACTGACCAGATTAATCCAAGTAAAAGATATGATCCCTTATTGATGTCACTTGTTACATCCACTTCAATCAGTGTCGATGAAGGGGAGGAGACAAGTTAAATAATATTTTTTAAGACTTGAGATAATTGAGACATGGATTGTGTATGTGTGCCATTCAGCGGGTGGAAGGGCAAGACAAATTATTTAAGTGCCTTTGAACGGGGTATTGTAGTATGTGGCACACTTGTTTGTGTCAAGAACTTCAAATCTGTTGGGTTTTTCAAACTCAACCGTTTTCCTTGCGTATCAAGAATGTTCCACCACCTTAAGGACACCCGGCCAACTTGACGCAACTGTGGGAAGCATTGGAGTCAACATGGGCCAACATCCCTGTGGAACGCTTTTGTCACCTTGTAGAATCCATGCCCAGACAAATTGAGGCTGTTCTGTCGTGGTCTCAACTAACTGATGAGAGTTAGATTAGTAGAATATAGAAGGTACAAGTTCAAAATTTGGTTGTGCGTCAGCAGTTCAGCAGTTTTTCTCTACACTCTTAGAAAAAAAGGGTTCCAAAATCATTCTTCGGCTGTCCACATTGGAGAACCCTTTTTGGTTCCAGGTACATGGAACACAAAAGGGTTCTACCTGGAACCAAAATGGGTTCTTCAAAGGGTTCTCCTGTGGGGACATCCAAATAACCCTTTTAGGTTCTAGATAGCACCTTTTTTTTCAAAGAGTGTTATTTTGTTAGTCACTGACAGTCACTCAATTAGACAATGTCAGCTGTTGATTTTTAGATTGGTAAATTAGTTTAGCCAGTTGTCTAAACTTGTAATCATGTCCGAACACCGACCGGGCACACAGGGTACGTGCACAGGGGCCATGACTTCCAGGAGGCCGCATTGATTTTGTAAGTCACTCTCACTCAGATATCACTAACATGGCATAAATCATGGCAATATGTGCAGAATTGCTGGAAATGTGCTTTAAAACTAAAAAAAAAAGATTCAAGGACCCATGGCAAAAGGAGTAAAATTGCATAAATAGTGTTATAAAATTGCTAAAATGTCTGTCACGTCTAATCAAGGTGGGTGGAATCAGGCGCAGAGAGCAGATAGCGATATGAAAGTTTTATTCTCCGGTGAACAAATAAACACGGTCAACCCAAAAATAAACACAGGGTGAAAATATCCAACACAGGATAAATGCAACGGCGTTCTTCGTTTGTCGAAAGAGAGTCGGACCGAAATGCAGCGTGTTGGTTACTCATGTTTTTAATGGAACAAATGACGATACACAAAATAACTTATAAATACAAAAAACAACAAACGGAACGTGAAAAAACCTATACAGCCTGTCTGGTGAACACTAACACAGAGACAGGAACAATCACCCACGAAATACAAAGTGAAACCCAGGCTACCTAAATACGGTTCCCAATCAGAGACAACGAGAATCACCTGACTCTGATTGAGAACCGCCTCAGGCAGCCAAGCCTATACAACACCCCTACTCAGCCGCAATCCCAAATACTACAAACCCCAATACGAAAATACAATATATAAACCCATGTCACACCCTGGCCTAACCAAATATATAACGAAAACACAAAATACAATGACCAAGGCGTGACAATAAAAGACGAACCGGAGAATAAGAAACACAAGAACACCGACAGACATAGATGACAAATAAACAATCCCGCACAAAACAAGGGCAGGACAACCTACATTATATACAGACACTAGTAAACTAAACAACACACAGGTGAAACCAATCAGACAAAACCAACAGATACACGAAAAGGGATCGGTAGTGGCTAGTAGGATGGTGACGACGACCGCCGAGCACCGCCTGAACGGGCAGGAGAGCCAACCTCGGCGGAAGTCGTGACAATGTCTCTCCATGCCATGGCAAAATGTGTAGAACTGCAGGAAATAAACTTGAAAAATTACATTTTTCTCTCTGCCATCAAGAAGGGGGCCACTAAAAATGTTTGCCTGCTTGGTGGGGGATCCCCCAACCAAATTCCCAAAGGGCTCGAGCCAGCCCTGGGGTGAATAAAGGCTGAAATGTCATTTATAAACATTTCTACCAAATATGACCAATATTTCCATGTTGAAATGACATGGTCTGCCTTGTAGGATGTGGGTTTACACCTCTTTCTCTCATGCTTCCTCTCTTTCTCCATCTTCCTCATCCCCCGCTCATCAGGTTATAGAAAGAGGAGGTTATATTTTGGTCTTCATGTATCAACATGCTGGCTGCTGTTTTTGGTGCTTACTTCCTGGTAGGTCAGCAACAGGAATGTGCAACACGGGAACTAGCAGCCATGGTACTGATGTTCAGCACTGGGATGGATAGAGCGACAGGGTGGGGGGTACACACATTCCTCTCCGCCTCAGTATGTGCCTCGTGATCATATAAATGGAGCAGAGGGAGGGGGAAAAATAGATCCATTATTTTGGCTTCTGCCTAGACCTTTTGTGAGCAGCTCAGCCCTTGAATGGGAGCGATCAACCAACCATAACGATCCATAATGGTTTTTCTGCCTCATCCACAAGTCTAGAAGCGTGCCTCCGGTCGAGGCTCCCCCTGCCCGGCCCCCCAGTGCTGCCCTGCCACCCTGGCTGTGAGTAGAGTGCAGTCAGCGGAGACGGAGGGCCATGGCTCTGAATGGGACAGCGGAAGACCCCATGAAAGGAGAGGACGCAGCCACTGAGACAGGGGCCTCCAAACAGCCTGCCTGATCACGCAAGAACAAGGGCGTCGAGCAGGGGCCTCATGCCAGATGACCACTCAGGGGAAATATGCTCCTGCCTGTCTGTTTCATGTTTATATTACGTATGTAGCTCTTATGTGCATTGGTGTTATATATTATACATGTATTATACATTAGTGATTAGTATTTCTTACCATACTGAGAAATCAGGCCATCCAGGTCAACCGCTGCTGGTCAGCGAGACAAGAGTGTAGGAAAATGGCAGATTGAGTGTGCATTCCATGGTCATTTGTGCCAATTCAAGTGGTCTTTCCTTACTTCAATGTGGGTTTGTCTGTGAATTAAAGACCCTTATATACAAGGGGGAGGACACTAGTGTTTTGGTTAGAGGGCTCGCTTCAAGTGCCTCAAGCTTACCATTCTGCTAACGACTCCTGCTGGATTATCATACATTTTTGGGAAGGGGGAAATCAAGTAGCCGTGATCATTTTACAGGGCGAGAGGAAGCGGCCCGGAGAAGGAAAGGAACCAGACAAATTACTAAATGAGGGAGCAAAGTGGATGGTCCATATACCAATTAGACCTGTCGCTCCCATTCACCAGCAGGTAAGGGAGAGAGAGAGAGAGAGAGAGAGAGAGAGAGAGAGAGAGAGAGAGAGAGAGAGAGAGAGCAGCTTTTATGTTCATAGATGCACCAGGTGGCCCCCTCTCCCTCTCCCCCCTCTGCCTGAAAAAGTAACACAATGAGGCTAATCGCTCAGAATCCACAGGGAATCCACAACTCAAGTGAGCTTTTCTCCTGCTTGGCAACCCAGAAAAAATACAGTTGGGCCCTGGGAGTGTGGACAGAGCTCCAAGTGAGATGTTGGAGAGGTATTGTCTGTGAGATCAGTTTTCAATGCAAACAGATATCATAAACTTCTGGTGAAAATATAAAAGAAGTGATGAGGTTTCCTATTACACAGGAAAGAAGGAAATCCAGAAAGGATATCTGGGGTGATTTCTGTCTGTGTAAATGTCTCAGTCCCTGTAAGAATAACTCCCATTCTGTTCCGCTTCCATTAACAGGGCTCAGCCTTCAAACATCTTATTTTTTTTAAACCAAATCTTGGGACAAATCTCAAAACTACTGCTCTGGGTAATTGTTTTCTCTTTGTCTTTCCTTTGTATGTAATTCATTTACATTTAAGAAAATTACTTTTGGGCTTGGGTCGTGGACGGACCTGGTATTCTGTAGAGGAATGCTGCTCTTGAAAAGTAGTTATGACTTAATGAGAATTCCACTTGCAGCAGGAAGGAAGGGTTTAGAAAGTGTGTCCCTCAGCGATTTGGGTGAATGTTAATCACGATGTCTTTCGCACACACGGAAGGGTCCAGTCTGGGCCCTGCTCTGCTCTGGGCTGCACAAGCACACAAAAAACACATGCAGGGAGAGACAGAGAGGAGGGAGGGAGGGAGGGAGGGAGGGAGGGAGGGAGGGAGGGAGGGAGGGAGGGAGGGAGGGAGGGAGGGAGGGAGGGAGGGAGGGAGGGAGGGAGGGAGGGAGGGAGGGAGGGAGGGGAGGGAGGGAGGGAGGGAGCTTAGAGCTGATTGGTTTCAGATGATATACAATCACACAAGGTTGAGTTAAAGGAGAAAGGACTCTAGGACTCTTCGTATTCCTGTCATTTCCTGATAGCCAGAGTCCACAGCATCAACTCCAAACAAACATATGGATTTAGTTTGCTGGTGCTGTTCCACTGAGGGATACATGAGTTCTCCAGACTTGTATGTGACCGCTTACTTGCAATGAGTTTATGTTCCTCCCTCCATCTCTCTCTTCCTCCATCCCTCTCACCCTCCCTCTCTTACTCTCTTCCTCTCTTCCTCTCTCTCTCTCTCTCCATCCCACCCTCCAAGTCTCTGACGTGAAGGACACCAGGCCTCCGGAGATCTTGTCCCAGTGGAAGAAATGCTCTCTGCTCCTTTTTTTTCCATAACATATTATTTATATCTGACAGGCCTCCTTGAGACAAATGGCTGCCATATGGAGACAGGGAAAACTCTCTGTCCCTTCTTTTTTTCCTGTGTGTTTCAGCTTTTGAAATTTCAATCACGTTTTTTGTTTCAATTGTTTTTTTCTCCCGAGGATTTAGCTCTGGCTTCTTAGAAGGCATATGTGAGAAGTGTGCAGCTTCATTGTGTTAAAGGACATATACTGGAGTGCAGATACACTACAGCACTCTAGTTTAAACCATGAGCGCTCTGGCACCAGAGCAAATCATATGTAGCAAGTTTATACTGTACCAGCATGGCATAAATCTTTGAGACTTGTTAATTTAAACAAATTACAATGTGATCTATAAAGAGCAACTATTAAAGTGTAATCAGTCAAAATACTAGTATGGATGTTTCTTTTCTCAGCAGGACAAATTTACAAGGGAATCTTATTATTTCCTACATTATATTCTCTATACATCCCTACAAAAAGAGGTGATATCCAGAACCTAAAAGGGTTCCCCATAGGAGAACCCGTTGAAGAATCCTTTTTGGTTCCAGGTAGAGGCCAGTATCCAAAAGGTTGTTGTTTCGAATCCCCGAGCTGGCAAGCTGGAAAAAATCTGCCATTGAGCAAGGCAGTTAACCCCTAACAGCAACCGAGTGATGTGGATGTTGATTAAGCTTTAGCCCAAACAGCTACCTCTCCCCTTACTGTATTTATTTATTTTTCTCCTTTGCACCCCATTATTTTTATTTCTACTTTGCACATTCTTCCACTGCAAATCTACCATTCCAGTGTTTTACTTGCTGTATTGTATTTACTTTGCCACCATGGCCTTTTTTTGTTGCCTTTACCTCCCTTATCTCACCACATTTACTCACATTGTATATAGACTTACTTTTATACTGTATTATTGACTCTATGTTTGTTTTACTCCATGTGTAACTCTGTGTTGTTATATGTGTCGAACTGCTTTGCTTTATCTTGGCCAGGTCGCAATTGTAAAAGAGAACTTGTTCTCAACTTGCCTACCTGGTTAAATAAAGGTGAAAATAAATAAATAAATAAAAGGTAGCCCCTCGCACCTCTCTGATTCAGACGGGTTGGGATAAATGCAGAAGACATACTTTGGTTGAATGCATTCAGTTACGCAACTGACTAGGTACCCCCTTTCCCTAGAACCTTTTCCACAGAGAGTTTTACCTTTGACCAAAAAGGGTTATCCTACGACGACTGCCGAATAACCGTTTTTTTCCTAAGAGTGTAGATTTCCTATATCTTATCATATTGTCTTCCTATATTGGGATTTTCCTATTTGCTGTCCTTCTACATCAGTCATGCATATCACACAGGAAGAATATCCGCACGTGTTACTACTGTTTAATGGATGTTTATTAAGCGGCTGTGTCACATATCTCCTCCCAGCAACTGGGTTAAACGTCTTCACCTAATCGCATTATATTGGAGGGATTGACAGGCCGACCCACAGGGACATAACATGCCTTTCCTCCGGAGGGAGAAGTGACCAGTGTTTTCCCAGTGCAGCATCCCTCCTATGTTCTTCAAAGTTATTTCTCCTTCCCAGTATGAAATGCCTCTCATGTCCTGGCCCTGAGGGAACAGCTGCTGGGGTAGCTATTCCCCCTGGGCCTCTCCCTCCCCTCCCTGAATCTTCCTTCCTTCCTCCATCTCTCCTCTAATAACTCCCTTGTTCCTGCTGGACAAAACTGTCCCTTTGTGGCTGCTCTCAGAGCAACATTAAAAACAGGAATAGAGAAATTGTTAAACAGGAGGCTTTTGGCCTAGAGGCCAAGGCATACACGAGTCCTCTGAGGCCTACTTCATGCTAAGCAGAGAAACAGACCCTTGTTGCTAAGGGGATTAAGGGTTGAGGGATTTCGTTCTGAGGCACTGCGAGCGAAGGAAGGCTTTCAGCCAGCCTGAAGTGGAGCCTTTGTAAAGCAGTGGAGGCTGCTGCGGGCAGGATGGCTCATAATAATGGCTGGAACGGAGCAAATGGAATGGCATCAAACACATGGAAACGTGTTGGATGTATTTGATAGCATTCCACTAATTCCGCTCCGGCCGTTACCACGAGCCCGTCCTCCCCAATGAAGGTCCTAACCAACCTCCTGTGTTATAAAAGAAATACCTGCATCATATATCTCAGAGCAGAATTCATACCTTCCTGTTTATACACATGGCGGGGGTGACGTGATGTTGTTTCAAACTGAACGGACCCAGTAACACCCAGGCCAAAACACTGGGATGCATGGCCATTGCTAAGTCTCAAATGGCACCTTATTGAATTATAGGAGCCAAGAGTTTGGGAACCACTGCTGTGGATGATAGCCACGGCCTGATCCATTAGTCAGCTGAAAACAAGTGCTGTGTCCCTATTCACTATGTAGTGAATCACAGTTTTCAGCTGACTAATGGATCAGGCCGTGGCTATCATCCACAGCAGTGGTTCCCAAACTCTTGGCTCCTCCAGGCAAAATAAAACAGATATAGATATTTTTAGAAACTCAGTCCGGCTTTCAACTTACTCTTGAAAGTTATAATAGTAGAATGCGACGCAATTTCGAAAATTGGGTAGTATATCACCTGTTTTCCTCTTGTCATGTTTGTCATTGCATACCTTAGAGAGCTATTTATAACTTGTCAGAAATGTTCAGATCAACTAGCCCATGTCAGCTGACAGTTTTTAGCTAGAGTTTTTTAGGCTATAGATTTTGCTGTAATGTTTGAGTCACTCAAACATCACATGAACACACTGCCGATTTTGCAGGTTTTCCTACTTACAAAGCATGTAGAGGTCTCTAATTTTTATCATAGGTACACTTCAACTGTGAGAAACGGAAACTAAAACAAAAATCCAGAAAATCACATTGTATGATTTTTAAGTAATTAATTTGCATTTTATTGCATGACATAAGTATTTGATCACCTACCAACCAGTAAGAATTCCGGCTCTCACAGACCTGTTAGTTTTTCTTTAAGAAACCCTCCTGTTCTCCACTCATTACCTGTATTAACTGCACCTGTTTGAACTTGTTACCTGTATAAAACACACCTGTCCACACACTCAATCAAACAGACTCCAACCTCTTCACAATGGCCAAGACCAGAGAGCTGTGTAAGTACATCAGGGATAAAATTGTAGACCTGCACAAGGCTGGGATGGGTTACAGGACAATAGGCAAGCAGCTTGGTGAGAAGGCAGCAACTGTTGGCGCAATTATTCAAAAATGGAAGAAGTTCAAGATGACGGTCAATCATCCTCGGTCTGGGGCTCCATGCAAGATCTCACCTCGTGAGGCATCAATGATCATGAGGAAGGTGAGGGATCAGCCCAGAACTACACGGCAGGACCTGGTCAATGACCTGAAGAGAGCTGGGACCACAGTCTCAAAGAAAACCATTAGTAACACACTACGCCTTCATGGATTAAAATCCTGCAGCGCA
This sequence comes from Oncorhynchus masou masou, assembly GCF_036934945.1. Taxonomy (NCBI): domain Eukaryota; kingdom Metazoa; phylum Chordata; class Actinopteri; order Salmoniformes; family Salmonidae; genus Oncorhynchus; species Oncorhynchus masou. Next base: position 50,755,976 of record NC_088222.1, read on the forward strand.
CGCAAGGTCCCCCTGCTCAAGCCAGCGCATGTCCAGGCCCGTCTGAAGATTGCCAATGGCCATCTGGATGCTCCAGAGGAGGAATGGGAGAAGGTCATGTGGTCTGATGAGACAAAAATAGAGCTTTTTGGTCTAAACTCCACTCGCCGTGTTTGGAGGAAGAAGAAGGATGAGTACAGCCCCAAGAACATCATCCCAACTGTGAAGCATGGAGGTGGAAACATCTTTCTTTGGGGATGCTTTTCTGCAAAGGGGACAGGATGACTGCACCGTATTGAGGGGAGGATGGATGGGGCCATGTATCGCGAGATCTTGGCCAACAACCTCCTTCCCTCAGTAAGACCATTGAAGATGGGTCATGGCTGGGTCTTCCAGCATGACAACGACCCGAAACTCACAGCCAGGGCAACTAAGGAGTGACTCTGTAAGAAGCATCTCAAGGTCCTGGCCAGGTCCTAGCCAGTCTCCAGACCTGAACCCAATAGAAAATCTTTGGAGGGAGCTGAAAGTTCATATTGCCCAGCAACAGCCCCGAAATCTGAAGGATCTGGAGAAGGTCTGTATGGAGGAGTGGGCCAAAATCCCTGCTGCAGTGTGTGCAAACATGGTCTCTGTAATTGCAAACAAAGGTTTATGTACCAAATATTAAGTATGGCTTTTCTGATGTATCAAATACTTATGTCATGCAATAAAATGTGAATGAATTATTTAAAAATGATACAATGTGATTTTCTGGATTTTTGTTTTAGATTCTGTCTCTCACAGTTGAAGTGTACCTATGATAAAAATTACAGACCTCTACATGCTTTGTAAGTAGGAAAACCTGCAAAATCGTCAGTGTGTCAAATACTTGTTCTCCCCACTGTATATATACTGTATATATATATGCAGTGCCTTCAGAAAGTATCCACACCCCTTGACTTTTTTCACATTTAGTTGTGTAAGAGCCTGACTTTGAAATTGATTACATTTACATTTTGTGTCACTGGCCTACACACATAAATACCAAACTTGTTATTGCATGGATTCTGAATTATTTAACAGCTTGGACCGCTATTTCTTGTCCCGGAATCATGTTTAATTGCCAGGTTAAAGTCTACTTGAAAGTGCCGCTAACCTAGCTAAGCTGCTAACATTAGCCATCAAGCTAAAAAAGTTATTCCCAGATTAGTTTTCCAATGGAGCCCTCTTTGTCTGGAGAAGTAAATGAACGGTTCCAGCTCTGTAGGAGCTGTATCTACTATGCTTTGTTTCAGGACAAACTGGATCACTCAGAGTTCCAATGCGACAATTGTTTGCTTGCCGTGGATTATAGGCTTGAGGTAGCTTCCTTGATCGCACAGGTAGCCAGCCCACGTAAGAAACTGGGGAAAATGCAGAATAGAATGTTTACCTTTTCTACAGTGGAAGCTGAAGACAGCGGCCTCCCGCAAAGCAGTCTACACACCCAGCGAGAGGCCTGGAGCGGACACAACAACAAATCGTTTTGTCACCCTGGAGCCTGATCTTCCTGCACCTTCGTTGCTGGGGGTACTTGTGTCTGTGGCCACTGTGCCTACTCCTACTCCTTCCCCTACGATTTCGAAGTCGATGTCGGCAACCTTCCGTCCCTGCTCTGGATCGAGCGGGGATTTTCCATCTGAGGGAGCGATGCACCAACCTGTGAAGCGTGGGAGTGGGCGGATTTTGGGCAGCTCCATGTTAAGAAATGTGGCTGTTCCTGGTGCAAAAACAATGACTTCTCCCCGAGCTTGAGCAAATGACATTACTAAGCTGCTCCCAAATGTACTATGCCAGGACATGGACATTGATTCTATCGTAGTCCATGTGGGTTTTAATGACATTATGAAAGGCAGCTCTAAACAGTTGAAACTGGATTTCAAAGCGCTAATTGACTCTCTGCAAGACACTAATAAAATACCCATAATATCGGGCCCTGTGCCCTCTCTGAGACGTGGCATTGAATGCTTTAGCAGGATTCTTTCTCTTCATTTCTGGCTACGTGATTATTACAGTACAGCGGGTGTAACTTTTGTTGACAATTTCGATACCTTTTGGAAACAACACGTTTTATAAGGAGTATGGGATCCTGGATCCTTTCACAGCATTATAAGGCTGCATTGAGACAATGACTTATCAATGACTCAAGCCCAGCTCAGTTAATTGTGAGTCATCATAATTCTTTAGCAAATGTACATTATACCAGGGGCATTGGTAGACACAATGTAAGTAACCTAATTTATGTCCTTCTAACTGTCATGAATGCCTCTGCTGATTGTACAGCTATTGTATGCAGCAATCATGTGCCTATAAACCAGATTTATGCTGTTAGCACTGAGGCGGTATGCCCTAGTAGGAAATCCACTGTGTGCAGCTCACTCTGCACTAACATAAATAACATGAGAATATCTACTTCTGCTAAGCTTCCCAGTAAAGCAATGAAAACAAGCAAGCATCCCAGAAATGTGCTCAAAATAGCCAATGTTAATATATGTAGCTTAATGAAATGAATAACTGGCTAGTAACAGATGGAATTCATATTCCGACTCGCTCTGAAACTCACTTACACAATACATTTGATGATACAGTGGTAGCAATACAAGGTTATAACATTTACAGAAAACACAGAAATGCCAGTGGTGAAGGTGTAGACTGTTTATATTCAGAAACACATTCCTGTAAAGATTAGAGAGGATCTCATGTTAAATACTGTTGAAGTAATATGGCTACAGGTTAATCTGCCTCACCTAAAGCCTGTTCTTGTGGGAAGCTGCTGTAGACCACCAAGTGCTAACAGTCAGTATCTGGATAACATGTGTGATATCGAATCAAATTTTATTTGTCACATTTGCCAAAATACAACAGGTACAAAATACAACCTTATAGGGAAATTCTTACTTACAAGACCTTAACCAACAATGCTTTAAGAAGTTTTAAGAAAAAAAAGTGTTAAGTAAAAAATAAATACAGTTGAAGTCGGAAGTTTACATACACTTAGGTTGGAGTCATTGAAACTCATTTTTCAACCACTCCACAAATTTCTTGTTAACGAACTATAGTTTTGGCAAGTCGGTTGGGACATCTACTTTGTGCATGACTGTCGTGGCTTCTAGGAGTAGTGGGTGGAAGAGTCAGGCGCAGAGAGCAGAGTAAGTTCAAATGTGGGTTTTTATTCCAGGAACAGAATAACGGTCACACCAAACACCAGGGCGCATAAATAACCAAGTCCAAAAAACAGGACGAAACCGTCCGGAAAAAGGAATCCACATAAATCCACACACATGAACAGAAAAACAAGCCCGCACAAAAGCAGGCGGGCATACCGGGTCTAAATAACCCAAAACAAAACCTAAACAACAAACAGGTGAAACTAATCAGACAAAACTAACTGAAACAGAAAAGGGGATCGGTAGCAGCTGGTAGGCCGGCGGTGATGACCGCCGAACAGGAAGAAGAACCGGGATTCGTGACAATGACTAGTAATTTTTCCAACAATTGTTGACAGACAAATTATTTGACTTATAATTCACTGTATCACAATTCATTCAAATGTATTTCAATCAATCAAATGTATTTACTGTATAAAGCCCTTCTTACATCAGCTGATGTCACAAAGTGCTGTACAGAAACCCAGCCTAAAACCCCAAACAGCAAGCAATGCAAGTGTAGAAACATGGTGGCTAGGAAAAACTCCCTAGAAAGGTCAGAACCTAGAATCGAACCAAGAGAGGAACCAGGCTTCGAGGGGTGGCCAGTCCTCTTCTGGCTGTGCCGGGTGGAGATTATAACAGAACGTGGCCAAGATGTTCAAATGTTCATAGATGACGAGCAGGGTCAAATAATAATAATCACAGTGGTTGTAGAGGGTGCAACAGTTCAGCACCGCAGGAGTAAATGTCAGTTGGCTTTTCACAGCCGATCATTCAGAGTATCTCTACCGCTCCTGCTGTCTCTAGAGAGTTGAAAGCAGCAGGTCTGGCACAGGTAGCATGTTCGGTGAACAGGTGCTGGAGCAGCAGCATGACCAGGTGGACTGGGGACAGCAAGGAGTCATCAGGCCAGGTAGTGCTGAGGCATGGTGCTAGGGCTCAGGTCCTCTGAGAGAGGGAGATCGAGAAAGAAAGAAAGAAAGAAAGAAAGAGAGAGAAAGAAAGGGATAATTAGAGAGAGCATACTTAAATTCACACAGGACACTGGATAAGACAGGATAAATACTCCTGTCCTACTACAAAGCACAGCCCCCACACCACTAGAGGGATAGCTCCTGTCCGGGTTGGGGGGGCGCCAACCCGGACAGGAAGATCACATCAGTGACTCAACCCACTCAAGTGACTCACCCCTCCTGGGGATGGCACGGAAGAGCACCAGTAAGCCAGTGACTCGGCCCTTGTAATAGGGTTTGAGGGAGAGAATCCCAGTTGAGAGAGGGGAACCGGCCAGGCAGAGACAGCAAGGGCGGATCATTGCTCAGTGCCTTTCCGTTCACCTTTACACTCCTGGGCCAGACTACACTAGTAGTTTGCTAAGAAATTCTAGGGACAGTAAGGAGGCCTGCGTCTTGTGACCGTAGCATACGTGTAGGTAAGTACGGCAGGACCAAATCTAAAAGATTGGTAGGAGCAAGCCCATGTAATGCTTTGTAGGTTAGCAGTAAAACCTTGAAACCAGCCCTTGCCTTAACAGGAAGCCAGTGTAGAGAGGCTAGCGCTGGAGTAATATGATAACATTTCTTGGTTCTAGTCAAGATTCTAGCAGCCATGTTTAGCACTAACTGAAGTTTATTTAGTGCTTAATTCGGGTAGCCGGAAAGTAGAGCATTGCAGTAGTCGAACCTAGAAGTGACAAAAGCATGGATTCATTTTTTCTGCATCATTTTTGGACGTAAAGTTTCTGATTTTTGCAATGTTAAGTAGATGGAAAAAACCTGTCCTTGAAACAGTCTTGATATGTATAAAGAGAAATCAGGGTCCAGGGTAATGCCGAGGTCCTTCAGTTTTATTTGAGACGACTGTACAACCATCAAGATTAATTGTTAGATTCAATTAATTGTTAGATTCATCACTTTGTTTCTTGGGACCTAGAACTAGCATCTCTGTTTTGTTCGAGTTTAAAAGTAGAACATTTGCTGCCATCCACTTCCTTATGTCTGAAACACAGGCTTCCAGGGAGGGCAATTTTGGGGCTTCATAATGTTTCATCAAAATGTACAGCTGTGTGTCGTCCGCACATAGCTGTGAAAGTTAACATTATGTTTCCGAATCACCAAGAGGTAAAATATATAGTGAAAACAATTGGGGTCCTAAAACAGTACCTTGAGGAACACCGAAATGTACAGTTGATTTGTCAGAGGAAAAACCATCCACAGAGACAAACTGATATCTTTTCAACAGATAAGATCTAAACCAGGCCAGGACTTGTCCGTGTAGACCAATTTGGGTTTCCAATCTCTCCAAAAGAATGTGGTGATCGATGGTATCAAAAGCAGCACTAAGGTCTGGGAGCACGAGGACAGATGCAGAGCCTCGGTCTGAAGTCATTAAAAAGTCATTTGCCACCTTCACAAGTGCAGTTTCAGTGCTATGATGGGGTCTAAAACCAGACTGAAGCGTTTTGTATACATTGTTTGTCTTCAGGAAGGCATCTTTTTCTAAAATGTTTGAGAGGAATGGGAGATTCGATATAGGCCGATAGTTTTTTATATTTTCTGGATCAAGGTTTGGCTTTTTCAAGAGAGGATTTATTACTGCCACTTTAAGTGAGTTTGGTACACATCCGGTGGACAGAGAGCCGTTTATTATGTTCAACATAGGAGGGCCAAGCACAGGAAGCAGCTTTTTCAGTAGTTTAGTTGGAATAGGGTCCAGAATGCCGCTTGAAGGATAAGAGGCCAAGATTATTTTCATTAATGTGTCAAGAAATATAGTATTAAAAACCTTTAATCTCTCCATTGATCCTAGGTCCTGGCAGAGATGTGTAGACTCAGGACAACTGAGCTTTGGAGGAATACGCAGATTTAAAGAGGAGTTCGTAATTTGCATTCTAATGATCGTGATCTTTTCCTCAAAGTATTTCATGAATTTACATGGCTTATGCCATACCAGGCAGGGATGCTCTCGATGGTGCAGCTGTAGAACCTTTTGAGGATTTGAGGACCCATGCCAAATCTTTTCAGTCTCCTCGGGGAAAATAGGCCTTGTCTTCAAGACAGTCTTAGTGTGTTTGGACCATGATAATTTGTTGGTGATGTGGACAGCAAGGAACTTGAAGCTCTCAACCTGCTCCACTGCAGCACCGTCGATGAGAATGGGGGCTTGCTCGGTTCTCCTTTTCCTGTAGTCCACAATAATCTCCTTTGTCTTGATCACAATGAGGGAGAGATTGTTGTCCTGGCACCACATGGCCAGGTCTATAACCTCCTCCCTATAGGCTGTCTCATCGTTGTTGGTGATCAGGCCTATCATCGGGCAAACTTGATGATGGTGTTGGAGTTGGACCAGCCTTTCAAAGCACTTCATGGCTACAGGCGTGTTCAGGTTATCAGTCAACCTTCCAGGGTAGCTACAAACAGCACAGGAATGAAATCCTCAACATATATTGATTACATCTTTACTAATGCTGTAAAAATGTGCTTGAAAGGAGTATCCAGATCCATCGGATGTAGTGATCACAATATAGTAGCCATATCTAGGAACATCAAAGTTCCAAAGGCTGGGCCTAATACAGTGTTTTAGAGATCATACAAGAAGTTTAGTAGTGATTCCTACTCTATGTTGTTGATGTAAAAATATTTGTTGGTCTGTGGTGTGTAATGAGGCGCAACCTGTAAGGGCACAGGGTGAGACCCAGAAGCAGACACGGGAGGCAGATGGTTAGAGTCGCTGATATTTATTATAATCCAAGGGGCAGGCAAAAAGAATGCCGTGGACAGGCAGAAGATCATAAACAAGGTCAGAGTCCAGGAGGTACAGAGTGGTAGGCAGGCTCGAGGTCAGGGCAGGCAGTATGGTCAGGCAGGCAGAGTCTGAGTCAAGGCATGCAAGGGTCAAAACCAGGAGGACTAGCAAAAGAGAGATATGAAAAAGAAGGAGCACGGAAAAACACGCTGATGGACTTGACAAGACTAACTGGCAACAGACAAACAGGGAACACCGGAATAAATTCCCAGGGACTAATGGGGGAAACAGGTGACACCTGGAGGTGGGTGGAGACAATCACAAAGACAGGTGAAACAGATCAGGGTGTGACACAACCAGACGTTGCACTTGACACATTTATGAAATTGCTTATCCCAGTTACTGATAAGCATATACCAATTAAGAAAATGACTGTAAAAATGTTAGGTCCCCATTGATTGATGAGGAATTGAAAAATTGTATGGTTGAGATGGATTAGGCAAAAGGATTGGCAAATATGTGAGGCTGTACAACCGATAGGCAAAAGTACTGCAAATTGAGAAATCATGTGACTAAACTGAATAAAAGAAGAAACTACACTATGAAACAATGATAAAATGACTTAAAGAAGGATAGAAAAAAGTTTTGGAGCACCATCAATGACATTTTGGGAAAAAAAGGAAAACTCAACTCCATCCTTCATTGAATCAGATGACTAATTCATCACAAAACTGATTGATATTGCCATCTATTTTAATGATTTTTTTCATTGGCAAGATTAGAAAATTTAGGCTTGACTTATTCCTTGCCACCGATTCTGAAACTAACTGAAACTTTATTCAGTCTTAAATATTTTTTAAAAACTACAAGCATTGTATTTGGGAAAAATCATTAACTTAACCGTAAACCTCAACTAAATCTTGAAATAAATCATGTGGAAATTGAGCAAGTTGAGGTGACTAAACTGCTTGGAGTAACCCTGGATTGTAAACTGTCACGGTCAAAACATTTTGATACAACAATAGCTAAGATGGGGAGAAGTCAGTCCATAATAAAGCGCAACTCTACCTTCTTAAAACAGCACTATCAACAAGGCAGTTCCTACAGGCTCTAGTTTTGTTGCACATGGACTACTGTTCAGTTGTGTAGGCAGGTGGTCCTTGGATGTACACAGAGAGCCAACATTAATAATATTTCAATTTCTCCTGGCTTAAAGTGGAGGAGAGATTGACTTCATCCCTACTTGTATTTGTGAGACGTATTGACATGTTGAAAGCACCAAGCTGTCTGTTTAAATGACTAGCACACAACTCAGACACCCTTGCATACCCCACAAGACATGCCACCAGAGGTCTCTTCACAGTCCCCAAGTCAAGAACAGACTATGAGAGGCACACAGTACTACATATAGCCATGACTACATGGAACTCTATTCCACATCAGGTAACCGATGCACAGCCGTAGAATCAGATAAAACAGATAAAAATACACCTTAAAGAACAGCGGGATTGTGAAGCAACAAACATAGGCACAGACACATGCATACACACAAACACGATAACATATGCACTATACACTCGTACACATGGATTTTGTGTTATAGATATGTAGGGGCCTGAGGGCACACACTTAGTGTGTTGTGAAATCTGTTATGAATGTACTGCAATGTTTTTAAAAATGTATAACTTCCTTCCTTAACTTCCTTTTGCCGGACCCCAGGAAGAGTAGCTGCTGGCTTGGCAGCAGCTAATGGGGATCCATAATAAATACAAACACATATACACAAAACCCCATAATGTGAAAGTGGAATTATGTTTTTAGAAATTAATTAAAAATTAAAAGCTGAAATGAATTCAACCCGTTTGTCAAAAAAAGCTTAAATAGGTTCAGGGGTAACACGTCACATATCAACTCACATAATAAGTCACATAATAAGTTGCATGGACTCACTTTGTGTGTAATAATAGTGTTTAACGTGATCTTTGAATGACTCCTTCATCTCTGTGCCCCACACATACAATTACTTGAAAGGTCCATCAGTCGAGCAGTGAATTTCAAACACAGATTCAAACACAAAGACCAGGGAGGTTTTCCAATGTCTCGCAAAGAAGATCACCTATTAGTAGATGGTTAAAAAATTTAAAAAAGCTGACATTGAATACCTCTTTGAGCATGGTGAAGTTATTAATGACACTTTAGATGATGTATTAATACACCCAGTCACTACAAAGATATAGGTATCGTTGCCGGAGAGGAAGGAAAACGCTCAGGGATTTCACCATGAGGCCAATGGTGACTTTACAAGAGTTACAGAGTTTAATGGCTTTGACAAGAGAAAACTGAGAATGGATCAACAGCATTGTAGCTACGACACAATACTGACCTAAATGACAGAGCGAAAAGAAGGAAGCCTGTACAGAATACAAATATTCAAAACAAGCATCCTGTTTTGCAATAAGGCACTAAAGTAAAACTGCAAATATGTGGCAAAGAAATGAACTTTATGTCCTGTATACAACACAATACTGGGTACCACTCTTCATATTTTCAAGCATGGTGGTGGCTGCATCGTGTTATGGGTATGCTTTTCATCTACAAGGACTAGGGAGTTTTTAGTACAAAAATATCTGCTTAAAAAAATATATATTTCTCTCTATATATATATTTCTTTCTCTCTCTCTCCAACAAGAGAGGTGTGAATAGCTTGAACAGTTTGGGATAACATGGGTTTCAAGGTGGGGGATTGTTTCCAGGCCGATAAATGACAATATCCATATGGACCTTTGCAACCTAGGACATCTGTGTGACAGGACCTTCTTAAATAGTACGTGTGTACACCTGATGTATACTAGTAGATCAGATTGAGAAATTATGTTGATGTGGATACACATTTTAGACAGATCTGTCATTTTCTGTATTCTGTCAGCAAGAAACAGGATACCTGGAAGAGTTGTCGTTTTGTTCTCCGAGTATGAACATATCTGAAAATAACACTGTCATCCTTATAAGACAAACTGTTATAATAATTTAATTGCTTTACTTTTGCACTTTTTCAAAAGTTCTGCAAGCCAGTTGTCTCTTCTCTCACTGATTCATCCAGCAGTCAGTTGATTCTATCCCATGGGTGCTGAGCAACTCTGGACAACAGCAACTTTAGGGACCCAAACATATACTCAACTTTTTGTCAAGATGGAGAAGGATCATGATAAAAGAGAATGTTTTAAATAAAAGTAATGACTAGTGTCATAGCTATACATAGATCTGAGTCTTATAGAAAGGTGGTCCTGTACGCACACTCTGTGTTGATGGAATCTTTGGACATTAGACAATGTCTTGAGGGCCTGCATTGTTGTCAGGGGTGTTGTTGTTAAACATCTACACTAGTTTCTCTGCAGCACTGGCTGCATTCTTCTCCTTTGCGTAAATATAGAGTGGAAGGATACGGCACCAATCGGATTCTTAATTAGCCTGTCAATAAGACTTATAATAGGAGAGAGAGCAGAAGTTGACTACACAACCTGCTACAGACCATACAAGAACTGATGCCTTATCATTGACAACCAGGATGATTATTGTTCCTATTTTACAATGTACACTACCAGTCAAAAGATTACGAACACCTACTCATTCAAGTGTTTTTCTTTATTTTTACTATTTTCGACATTGTAGGATAATAGTAAAGACATCAAAACTATGAAATAACACATACGGAATCATGTAGTAACCAAAAAAGTGTTAAACAAATCCAAATACATTTTATAATTGAGATTCTTCAAATAGCCACTATCTGCCTTAATGGCAGCTTTACACACTATTGGCATTTTTTCCAGCAGCTTGATGAGGTAGTCACCCGGAATACATTTTAGTTAACAGGTGTGCCTTCTTTAAAGTGAATTTGTGAAATTTCTTTCCTTCTTAATGTGTTTGAGCCAATCAGTTGTGTTGTGACAAGGTAGGAGGGGTATATAGAAGATAGCCCTACTTGGTAAAAGACCAAGTTCATATTATGGCAAGAACATCTCAAATAAGCAAAGAGAAAAGACAGTCCATCCTTACTTTAAGACATGAAGTTCAGTCAATGCGAAACATTTCAGGAACTTTGAGAGTTTAAAAAAAGTTTCTTCAAGTGCAGTCGCAATAACCATCAAGCACAATGAGGCTCTCATGAGGACCGCCACAGGAATGGAAGACACAGAGGTTACCTCTGCTGCAGAGGATAAGTTCATTAGAGTTACCAGCCACAGAAATTGCAAAGTAACAAACACATCTCAACATCAACTGTTCAGAGGAGACCGTGTGAATCAGGCTGTCACGTCCTGACCTTAGTTCCTTTTTTTATGTCTCTATTTTAGGTTGGTGAGTTGGGGTGGGCATTCTATGTTTGTTTTTCTATGTGTTTGGCCTGGTATGGTTCCCAATCAGAGGCAGCTGTCAATCATTGTCTCTGATTGAGAACCATACTTAGGCAGCCTGTTTTCGCTCTTGAGTTGTGGATAGTTGTTTTCTGTCTCTGTACCAGACAGGACTGTTTCGTTTGTTCCGTTTTTGTTATTTTGTTCTAGTGTTGAGTGTAATTAAAAGATCACGAAAACGTACCACGCTGCACCTTGGTCCTCTCATTCTTCCACCTACGACGATCGTTACAGAACTACCCACTACAACCGGACCAAGCAGTGTGGTAACCAGGAGCAGAGGGTTCTGGACTCCTGGACATGGGAGGTGATTTTGGACAGTAAGGGACCCTGGGCACAGGCTGGGGGATATCTCCGCCCCAGGGAAGAGCTGGAGGCAGCTAAAGCCGAGCGGCCGCGATATGAGCGCAACAGGCTGCCGTGCGAGTAGCAGCCCCAAAACATTATTGGGGGGGGGAGGAGGGGCACGAGGAGTGTGGCTAAGTCAGGTAGGGGACCTGAGCCAACTCCCCATGCTTACCGTGGCCAGAGGTTGACCGGGCAGGCACCGTGTTATGCAGTGAGGCGCACGGTGTCCCCAGTGCGCACGCATAGCCCGGTGCGCTACATCGCAGCTCCACATATTGGCCGGGCTAGAGTGAGCATCGACCCAGGAGTAATGAAGCCGACTCAACGCATCTGGTCTCCATTGCGTCTCCTCGGCTCGGGTTATATGGCACTAGCACAGCCCAGTGCGGTATGTTCCACCCCGCCGCACTTGCCGGGCTACAGGGAGTATCCAGCCAGGACAGGTTGTGCAGCCTGGGTGCTCGAGACCTCCAGTGCCCCTCCACGGACCGGTACATCCGGTGCCTCCTCCACGCACCAGGCCTCCTGTGGCAGCCCTGCGCACCAGGCTGTCTCTCCGCCCGTCCGTCAGTCAGTCAGGAGCTGCCAGAGCCGCCTGTCAGTCAGGAGCTGCCAGAGCCGCCCGTCAGTCAGGAGCTGCCAGAGTCGCCCTTCACTCCGGCGCTGCCAGAGTCGCCCTTCACTCCGGCGCTGCCAAAGTCGCCCTTCACTCCGGCGTCGCTCCAAAGGTACCACCTAAGTGGGCCCAGACTAAGACGGAGTGAGGTCCACGTCCCGCGCAATAGCCGCCACCGCGGACAGATGCCCCTCCCAGGTTTTGCGGCCGGAGTCCGCACCTTTGGGGAGGGTACTAAGTAAGTATGGTTCTCAATTGGTCCTCTCCTTCTTCCACCTACAACACCTTCATGGCCTTCATGGTCAAATTGCTGCAAAGAAACCACTTCTAAAGGACACCAATAAGAATAAAAGACTTGCTTGGGCCAAGAAACATGAGCATCAGACATTAGACCGGTGGAAATTTGTCCTCTGGTCTGGAGTCCAAATTGGAGATTTTTTGTTCCAACCGTCGTGTCTTTGTGAGACGAGGTGTGGGTGAACGGATGATCTCATGTGTATTTCCCACCGTAACGCATGGAGGTGGAGGTGTTATGGTGTGGGGGTGCTTTGCTGATGACACAGTCTGTGATTTATTTACAATTCAAGGCACACTTAACCAGCATGGCTACCACAGCATTATGCAGTGATACACTATCCCATCGGGTTTGGGCTTAATGGGACTATCATTTGTTTTTCAACAGGACAATGACCCAACACACCTCCAGGCTGTGTAAGGGCTATTTTACCAAGAAAGAGTGTGATGGAGTGCTGCATCATATGACCTGGCCTCCACAATCCCGACCTCAACCAAATTGAGATGGTTTGGGATGAGTCGGACCGCAGAGTGAAGGAAAACAGCCAGCAACTGCTCAGTATATGTGAAAACTCCTTCAAGACTGTTGGAAAAGCATTGCAGGTGAAGATGGTTGAGAGAATGCCAAGAGTGTGCAAAGCTGTCATCAAGGCAAAGGGTGACTATTTGAAGAATCTCAAATATAAAATATATTTTGAATTGTTTAACACGTTTTTGGTTAATACATGATTCCATGTGTGTTATTTCATAGTTTTGGTGTATTTAATATTATTCCACAATGTAGAAATAATAATAATAATAAAAATAAAGAAAACCCTTTGAATGAGTAGGTGTTCTAAAACTTTTGACCGGTGGTGTATGTAATACTTTTGCATAGATGAAGGATGCACGCAGGTTTTCTTCTAGTTTTAACTGATCTAGTATAACACGGTAAATCATGACTTATATTTCCGTTCTACTATCTATGGTGCTTTGCATATGACCATAAGGTGTGTGCCACGTTTGGAAAATAGGTATGGTCGATGTGTAGGGGTGAATGACAACCTCATGTTGGAGATTTACTGCCGAGGGGAAAGCAAAGTGTGGCAGGTTAGGCCAGGCCTTTCATGAGAGATATCAAATTCCCTTTGAGGGTCCCCCTCCTTCTCTCCACATCTCTCTCTCTCTCCCTGTATGATTCTGAACTTTCCATCCACTCGTGCTCACTCTCTGTGTGCTTTGATCTCCCAACTGCTCTTTGATGGAAAGTCATAAAAATCCCTTTTATTCAGGCCTATTTGATGGGGTTGTCACTTTGCACAGTGCTCTGAACCTTCCATCCCATGCAGGGAGAGACAGGCCTGTGTGTCTGGCAGACCAGACAGGCCATTGGGTTCAGAGTAGGACCAACCAAGCAGGCCCAAGCCCCAGAAGCATAGCCAGCCAAACCCAGGAACTGACAACCCATCCTGGGTTAGAGACAGCAGACAGCGCCGCCCTCCACCAGCACACATGCTTACCATTGGACCCTGTGTTGTGGTCGCTCACTGTAAATTATACCTCATCAGTCTCTCGTCGCCTGCTTTCTATTCATTTCCACTCATTTTAATCACGGCTCCGGTATTCTACTCTTGTTTTTATTCTCTTTGTTATCTTTTCTCGGTCCAGACTGGGTTGGAGTAATTATTTTTTCCTGAATGAATGCACTTGTTGACATTTTTGGAACAGAATGATCAGGAGATGTATTATTCACATTCTTCCCACATCTAGTGATGGGTCGTTCGCGAACGAACGGCTCTTGTTGAAAAGTTATTTTTGGTGAACGTCGCGAACCGAATCACATCGGTGAAAGAGCCGTTCATTCGGCTCCCTGATTTGCATTCTGCTACTATTTCTTTTTGAGCTCCTGACAACAAGAGTCTGCTGATAAATTACACATTAATTATCTCAATACTATGAATCCTCACTGTAGAAACAAACATTTGTTGGGTGAGCGCGTCATTCTGGTCTATTCCAATTTTTTCATTGCATTTTTTAAAAAAGCTATTTTTTTTGCAGCCAATCTAAGAATTTGGCCATGTAAAAATGTATTTGGAAAAAAAAATAGCATTTCACGTTCTGACATAACGGTAGCCTACTTTTTTCTTGGCTTTACATTTGAGAATGGCAATTTTTTAAATCGTTCTAGGTTGATTTGTAAAGCCCCCATGCAGTCTTTTTATTTATTTCATCATCACTGTAAGTCTAATAAATCACTGTGTGACTTTATTTCATGAAAATAAGTCCAAATATATTTGCAATCATTTATTTCCCCGAGCCTCCTTTTGCCAATGAAATGCTCAGTCTGATCGTGTTGGCGTGTTAATACAAAAAATATATATTACCATCGAGAGTATTGATCCTACCCCACTTACCCCTTCAAAGTAGGAGGATACATATGCAAATAAAGATGACTGGTAATTGGTCAGAATAATCTGATCAAATTGTGATGTCATGTTGTGGGCTAAAATCTCCCACCTAAACAGGGCCATTTTTTTTATAGCTCTTTCACTAAAAGTGCATTATCATAATTTTCACAATTTCATATTTAACCCCCCCCCCCCTTTCTCCCCAATTTCGTGATATCCATTTGCAATCCAATTACGATCACGTCTCATCGCTGCAACTCCCCAAAGAGCTCGGGAGAGGCGAAGGTCGAGTCATGCTTCCTCTGAGACATGGCCCGTCAAGCCGAGCTTCTTAACACCTGCTCGCTTAACCCGGAAGCCAGCTGTACCAATGTGTTTGAAGAAAACACTGTTCAACTGACGACTGTAGTCAGCTTGCAGGCACCCGGCCCGCCACAAGGAGTTGCTAGAGTGAGTTGAGCCAAGTAACGCCCCCCTGACAAAACCCTCTTATAACAATGCTGGGCCAATTGTGTGCTACCCTATGGGACTCGCAGTCCCAACCGGTTGTGACACAGCCTGGGATCAAACCCCAGGCTGTAGTGATGCTGCAACACTGCGATGCAGTGCCTTAGACCGCCGCGCCACTCGGGAGGTTTCAGAGTGTTATTTTGATCTCCAGAAGGAAAACCATCTCTGCAGCACTCCACAATTGAGGCCTTTATGGTAGAGTGTCCAGACAGAAGCCATTCCTCAGTAAAAGGTACATGATGACAGCCCGCTTGGAGTTTGCCAAAAGGCCTAAAGACCATGAGAAACAAGAAACAAGATTCAAGAAACAAGAAACAAGATTCTGACAAGCTTGTAGTGTCATATCGCTGCCAAAGGTGCTTCAACAAATTACTGAGTAAAGAGTCTGAATTATTTTTTTTTTAAACCTGTCTTTGCTTTATCATTATGGGGTATTGTGTGTAGATTGATAAGGGGGGAAAACTATTTAATTAATTTTAGAATAAGGATGTAACGTAACAAAATGTGGAAAATGTCAATTGGTCTCAATACTTTCCTAATGCCCTGTATATTAACATTTTCGCACTTCATGTCCAAATCATCTATAAGTAGCTTTATTGAGTTAAACAATCAATTTGTAGATACTTTAGGATGATTTGGACATGAAGCACAAAAATGCTAATATAAGTACCATTGACTTGCATTGGATTTGTGCCTCAAATGCTAAAAGTTAGCAACACTGGCCAGGTTAACAAAAAGAAATTGCGGATTGATGTCATAGCTTCTCCATAGACTGCTTACAGGGCAAGTAAACCAATATGTACAGTTGAAAGTCGAAAGTTTACATAGACCTTAGCCAAATACATTTAAACTCAGTTTTTCACCATTCCTGACATTTAATCAGAGTAAAAATTCCCTGTCTTAGGTCAGTTTCAATCACCGCTTTATTTTAAGATTGTGAAATGTCAGATTAATAGTAGAGAGAATGATGTATTTCAGCAATACATAAGTTGGGTGAACAATAAGTTGGGTGAATTTTGGCCCATTCCTCCTGACAGAGCTGGTGTAACTGAGTCAGGTTTGTAGGCCTCCTTGCTCGCACACACTTTTTCAGTTCTGCCCACAAATCTTCTATAGGTTTGAGGTCAGGGTGTTGTGATGGCCACTCCAATACCTTGACTTTGTTGTCCCTAAGCCATTTTGCCACAACTTGGAAGTATGCTTGGGGTCATTGTCCATTTGGAAGACCCATTTGCGACCAAGCTTTAACTTCCTGACTGATGTCTTGAGATGTTGCTTCAATATATCCACATAATTTTCCTGCCTCATGATGCCATCTATTTTGTGAAGTGCACCAGTCCCTCCTGCAGCAAAGCACCCCACAACATGATGCTGCCACCCCTGTGCTTCACGGTTGGGATGGTGTTCTTCAGCTTGCAAGCCTCCCCCTTTTTCCTCCAAACATAACGATGGTCATTATGGCCAAACATATATATTTTTGTTTCATCAGACTAGAGGACATTTCTCCAAAAAGTACGATCTTTGTCCCCATGTGTAGTGGCAAACCGTAGTCTGACTTTCTTATGGCGGTTTTGGAGTAGTGACTTCTTCCTTGCTGAGTGGCCTTTAAGGTTATGCCGATATAGGACTTATTTTACTTGGATATAGATACTTTTGTACCTGTTTCCTCCAGCATCTTCACAAGGTCCTTTGCTGTTGTTCTGTTGTTCGCACCCAAGTACGCTCATCTCTAGGAGACAGAACGCGTCCCGTTCCTGAGCGGTATGAGGGCTGTGAAGTCCCATGGTGTTTATACTTGTGTGCTATTCTTTGTACAGATGAATGTGGTACCTTCAGGCATTTGGAAATTGCTCCCAAGGATGAAACAGACTTGTGGAGGTCTACAATTTTTTCTGAGGTATTTTGATGTGGAGTGTTTGAAAAACTAGCTTTATTGACTCCAACCTAAGTGTATGTAAACTTTATTTGTTTTTAACAGGACAATGACCTGTGTAAGGCTGTGTAAGGTCTATTTGACCAAGAAGGAGAGTGAAGCAGTGCTGCATCAGATGACCTGGCCTACACAATCACTCAACCTCAACCCAATTGAGATTGCTTGGGATGAGTTGGACTGCAGAGTGAAGGAAAAGCAGCCAACAAGTGCTCAGAATATGGGGGAACACCTTCAAGACTGTTGGAAAAGCCTTCCATGTAAAGCTGGTTGAGAGAATGCCAAAAGTGTGCAACGCTGTCATCAAGGCAAAGGGTGGCTACTTTGAATAATCTAAAATCTAACATATATTTAAATTTCTTTAACACTTTTTTGGTTACTACATGATTCCATATGTGTTATTTCATAGTTTTCATGTCTTCACTATTATTCTACAAAGTAAATATTTTTACAAATTAAGGAAAACTTTTGAATGAGTACGTGTGTCCAAACTTTTGACTGTTACTGTATGTAATTAGGCAGTGCTGTTGTCCCTCAACAGACAAAGGAAAGTAACGTGGGGTAAAGTGAGAGAGAACAAAGGGGGTGTGGAGTGGTGGTGTGGAGGGGTGCCTGGGAACTTCCAAGGAGGGACCTGTGCGGATGGCTCTCCTCTCCCTACGTTCCCGCCACACAAAGGTGGCTGGATGAGCTGGCACAGGTCCAGTGGTAGAGCCCCAGCCGACCCAGGTGTAGGGTTACGAGGCGCCATTCAGCCCAGGAAGTGTCCCATGTCGCACTGTCCCCTGGCCCATCAAAGGGCCTGCTATGTGCTCTCCATCTTCCCAGGCCAGGCAGGGGCCCATGGGCAGGCCCGTCAAGAGAGGGCCATTACCTGCTGCCATTAGCTTGTTCCCAAGCTCCTGTTCTGTTCTGTCCACCTGAGCTGCACTGGAAAGGAAGGAAATTAATGACAAACAGAAACACTCTTGGAAAGACGTGCCGCCAGACTGTGTTACACCAGGATTTGGTTTAAACAAGGACCTTTTAGGAACCTTTGTTATTCAAGACAAATTTTCAACAATGGTTGGAGTGGACATACTCCTCTCAGTTGGAAACGTTGGTTTCCAGTGGCGTATTCTAAAAGCCAAAGCAGAGAGAGTGAAAGAGAGATATATAGAGAGAGAGAGAAAGAGGGCAAGAAGGAGTTCCGAACATTCAACCTGAGCTCCCTGAGTGTCAGTTTCCAACCAGATTTGGCCTGTAAAAATAAAAGTATCCATTTTTAAAAGATTCATTTTCACTGCTGACAATCCCATTACTTTCATGTTCAGACAGTTACACTCAGGAGCTATGACTCTAAGAGTTTGCTAAACAGATGTGAAAAGGCACTACTGGCACATAATGTCTCTGTTAAACCAGTTTGATAAGCAAACTGTTTTCTGCTGGGTGGGAGGATTTCCTTTCCTTGCTGTTTTGTCTGTCTTCTCCATATGAAGGCTGTGAGGCCTCGTCTGTCTCAAATGACCCTAAATCACACACTCAGATTCTGAAAACATCCTAAGAGCCATCTCACCCTGATTGCCACAATGTTATCTGTGTATTTCTAGACCAGGGTAAATTAACAGTTTAGTTAGTTGTGACTAAGGAGTGGAGAGCATTGACTTACAACAAAACACAAGTAAGGACATGTTCAACTCACTTCAGTTCCTGGTGCATGGGCTTAATTCACTAAGTCAGCCTGCTTCTCATTTAATAATATGTCATTAAACACAGATATAAAAAGATTAATCAAAACAAACCTGAGATGACAATAACATCATGAAAACTGGAAGTTATGAGTTAACCTGTATAAATACACATCAAAGCACATGACTGGTTTGACATCACCCAAGCAGGATTTCATTGAGAAATCAAGCCTCAGGTCACTGGGTCACAGAGCCACTGTCCACAAAGGAGGACAAATGGTCACTGGCTGACTGCACTCCTCTGAATAGCCGATCCCCAACCCTCGCCACCCATAATGACACCGTGTCACTGCGTGTGGGGGCGGTAAGGAACAAAGTGTGAGCTCCCTCAGATAGGGTAGAGGCCACATTTTATTTTACCTTTATTTAACCAGGCAAATCAGTTAAGAACAAATTCTTATTTTCAATGACGGCCTAGGACTGGTGGGTTAACTGCCTGTTCAGGGGCAGAACTACAGATTTGTACCTTGTCAGCTCGGGGGTTTGAACTTGCAACCTTCTGGTTGCTAGTTGAACGCTCTAACCACTAGGCTACCCTGCCACCCCACATTTAGCCTGGGTTGGGTCGGGTCGGATGGGTGGCAGGGAAGGCTGATAGGGAAGAAGGGAGCTAGATGACGGAGTGACACTCTAAGCAGGGCTAGGCTGCATGTTGTTTCAGGTGGACAAACTCACAGGCCCCCAGCTGGCTGCAGGATGCGGTCCTGGAGGCAGTATTGGCA
Organism: Oncorhynchus masou masou; assembly: GCF_036934945.1. Taxonomy (NCBI): domain Eukaryota; kingdom Metazoa; phylum Chordata; class Actinopteri; order Salmoniformes; family Salmonidae; genus Oncorhynchus; species Oncorhynchus masou. The sequence continues at coordinate 50,775,815 of NC_088222.1, forward strand.
GCTCATTAGCTCAGATCAAAGGGGACACTTCACTCTGGGTAAACCAGCTCCCACACACTGCCCTTTACCTTGCTCACCAACAGCCCATCTGATTGATATGCAGGCAATGGGGTTTCAATGAACAACATAGGAGTGACAGGGGAAGGAGTTGAGACGGATTGGTGACAGTCATCTCACCAACCCCATGATGATACAGAACAGAACACATTTGAACAAAATAACTCTGAGTCAGTCAACCCATTCCTCATCTTATATGTCCTCCTCTACAACTCTCTATTACCATTTAAAAACACATGATGCATTTGTAGTTAGCATGAATCAGCTACAGATTAAGAGAGAGCAGCCCGTCACATCCGAGGGTGGGGCACCTCGCCCCCTCACCCTCCTCAAACCTGCTGCCTCACAGGAAGTGGGCAAGCTGCTGATGTTGCAGTGTACTCTTCCCAGATGGAGCTTTTTTTTAGCTGTTAGCCTGTTAACAGAAGCACTCAGGGGATGGGTAGTGCTGATGCTCTGTCCACGAGCCAGGCCTGCGCTGCTGAATCAGGTCTTAAATATAGCATAGCCCCTGGTGACTCTATGATGCTGTTACTGCTGTGGGGCTTAATGAAGGTCAGCACGTCTCATGTCTCCGCGACTGACTGCTGAGGTACACACTAAACTGTCACTTCCTCTCCTCTGACTGCCTGCCTCCCACCCACACCGCGGCCAAGCTCTAGCTTCCCCTCACCCCTCCCCCACTTCCCTGCCTCTGTGAGGCAGAGGGTACTATATTCACACCTACTGTACCCACTGTATGCTAACATGAAAGCTCCGAATGTTTAACGTGATGACAACGGGGATGAGTCACTTGATGGACAAACACTAGAGCTCAGAGACCCTTTGCCTTGATATAGTCATCTAACAGGATTGAAGTGAATGAGATTTTGAGAAGGATGTCTTATTTGAAGTCACTCTTGATAAGTGTGTTTGCTAAATGACTAAAATGGAACTGTAAAAGTACTTTTCTATTCTCTGAATTCTTTATTAGTGAGGTGTCACAAGGGACCGAGTGGATCTACAGCATGATAAGCGTAAGCATTGAAACTGCTGACAGCAAGCCCATGACTACACACACCCCCACACACATTTGACTAAGAGTTTACATAACGTCTAACAAACGTTAATAACTCAGCTTTTCAAAATGTCTTGAAGGTAAGCACATTCGTGTGGCATTCGTGTGAATCACAGGCGGCTGGTGGGACCTTAATTGGGGAGGACGGTTCATAGTAATGGCTGGAACAGTGTTGATGGAATGGTATCAAACAAATCAAACAATTTGTTTCCAAGTGCTCAATCCCATTCCATTCATTCAATTCTAGGTATTATTATTACCAGCCTTCTGTGCTGTGAATGTACAGTAGGACAGCCATGCTGCCCTGATTGGGGCGCCCATTTTACACAGCCTGGTGACTGTTTGATTTGATGTATAATTCCAGCCATGTAATTACTTCCTGGTCTGGGCTGCTAGGCTGGGCCAGCCCATTGTTGGACTTGAATCTATCCAGCGCCATAAGATGTGAAGTGGAGAGCACCACTTTGGGCTGAGCCACACAGGGAGGATAAATATAAACCACACACACACAAACACACAGACACAGGCCAACAGGCTTTACCAGACAACCACAGGCGAGTACAGCCCTCACACAAACCAAGTTGTCTGTAGCAGTGAAAACAGTCTAGATGTGCATGCCATACAGTGTGAACATTCACCATGTCCGTGAAGGCCCTGATGTAGGGCAGCACACACGTAGCTCATAGGTCTCTATTCCTCTCCAAGTGGGATGTGCCGTAATGAATCATGAGTCCGACTGGAGAATGAAGTGTGAGACGTCCCTCTTTCAGGGTGAGAGATGGGACCACCAGTGTTGTTTTGTGTTGTGGATGAGGGGGTACTGGTGTGGGGTCTCAGGGGGCATGGATGATATGTGCACGGAGCAATGCGTGAAATGCCCAGAATGTGAGTGGCGCAAAGGTTGCTATAAAACTAATAAACATACCATGCTTATTGCATGATTATTACAGTCCATTGCTGAGTGTTATGAAATGAGACAGTGTTTACAGGTCCAATGAATTGGGCTTTGGTCAAAACTCATATTTACACAAGAACATTCTCCCTATATTACCTATTCTCACATCGAGATAGAAATGACGATTACATTTTGAGACATTTCTAGGGAAGATAGTGCTACTGTTTCTAAAATGTGTATAGGCCACAATTTAGGTCAAGAGTCATTCAATGCTCTCTGATTAAAGATATTGAAGTAATCATAATCAATCTATCTCAATTCTACCATAAGGTGCTGTATTCGGCTTTCGTTTCAAAATGGGAAGGCTCATCATATTAGTATTCATTGAATTCAGATTGAGAGGAAATGCATATTTTGGCCAAAGTAATTCATCTCACATGAGACACTTACAATTATGATAGCGACACACAGACAGGATGGCAGGACACATGCACTTGTGTGTACACACACACACATACTCCAAACACACACATACAAAAATATACACACATACTCCTCCCCTTCCTACTTCCCACAGACCTTTCTCCACTCCAAAGCACACAAACACACCTTCTGAAAACCCTGTTTCTGCAAATTCAGGAAGTCAATATTTGAGGAGTTAAAATTACCCGCCTCCATGTTTGAGATATGTCTTTACTGCAAGGAACTTACTGCGGAATGCATGATCACTCTCATGTTGTCATTGGGTCAGCACTGGAACACCCTATCATTGTTTATTCATTAAAATAGTGTAACACTCGTCGTCTTCCTGTGATGAGGAGTAAGAGAGGTCGGACCAATTTGCAGCGTGGTATGTGTCCATTTTAATAAGACAAACTGAACACTATACGAATTCAAAATAACAATGTGAAACAAACTAAACAGTCCCGCGTGGTAACAAACACGAACACGGAAAATAATCACCCACAACTCAAAAGTGAAACCAGGCTACCGAAATATGGTTCTCAATCAGGGACAACAATAAACAGCTGTCTCTGATTGAGAACCATACCAGGCCAAACACAGAAATCCCAAAGCATAGAAAAGGGAACATAGACAACCCACCCAACTCACGCCCTGACCATACTAAAACAAAGACATAATAAAAGAACTAAGGTCAGAATGTGACAAATAGTTTATTCTGTACAACAGAATGGAGGTACCAAGAGGATGTGGGAGTGACCATAAAGATGATCACACTGACAAAGCAATCTGCAATTCAACAGGCACCCATGCATGCAAGCTACACAGTTGCAAAGATAGAGAGGTAACACCATATTTGGATAGTTCATCTGTAGATGCTCTACAGACTATCTACAGTCTATCAGTAATATTTCAACTAACTATCTACTAATCCTAACCTTAACCCTTTATCCTAACCCTAAACGTAACCCTAGCCCTAACCTTAACCCTTACCCTAAACATTATTTTAAACCTAAACCTAACCCTAACCGTAACTTTAGCGAGCAATTGCTTATCAACAGATAGTTGGTTGATAGTATGACCATCTACAGATGGAAAATCCTAACTATTCAAAGTGAGACTGAGAAAGAAAGAGAGAGGGAGCTCAGTAGGTGCCACCAGGCAGGAAGAGAATTCCATAGCCATGTGTGATAGTGCCTGCTACCCAAAAATGCAATTGGAGCTGTGAAAGACCATCATTTCCCAAGTGACATCTTGGTTCCAATGTGTGGTCATTAGCACTGAATAGAAATGATTACAGACTGAGCAGGAGATGTCTATGTGCATTAACACTTTTTTTAATGTGACCTTTATTTAACTAGGTGAGTCAGTTAAGAACAAATTCTTATTTTCAATGATGGCCTAGGAACAGTGGGTTAATGCCATGTTCCGGGGCAGAAGAACAGATGTTTTTACATTGTCAGCTCGGGGATTTGATCTTGCAACCTTTTGGTTGCTAGTCCAATGCTCTAACCACTAGGCTACCTGCCACCTGCCACCTCACAGAAGATGTAACTTTTTTCTTTCTTTCTTTAACCTTTATTCAACCGGGCAAGTCGGGTAAGAAAAAAATCCTATTTACAATGATGGCCTACTCAGGCCAAACCCTAACCAGGATTACACTGGGTCAATTGTGCGCATAACATAACCTTTTATTCACATAAACTGATATAAAATAGCATATCTCACAAAATGATGAATCTAAGTGATTGCCCAATTTCTGCATGGTTTCAGATGAATTAAATAAATTCAAACCATTGCCTACTTATTTTCCCTTGAGCAAGCACTCACAAACAATTACAATTTGGCAGTTAAAATGATGGTTAGGTTGGTTAGGATGTCATGAAAATCTGTGCTAATGTAGTGGACTATTAACCTTTGACACAGCATTACAGGCACAAGCTGGAAGCTGCTATCAGTGGGGGAAGGGCAGACAGTGGAGTGTTAAAAAGGACATTCACACTAATTTCCTTCTTGTGGTTTCAGTACAAATCAACAACATCCTGTTCTTTTGTGAATCCTGCCTTCCCTCATGCTGTTTGCGTTTCACAGTTTGGCGTCATAAACTGGCCTTTTACTGCGCAAGGACTCGACTCAAACTGCAACTGCACTTAAATGGAGAAAGCAAAATGACCTTATTCGTACTGGTAAATAAATATAAACACAAGAACTAGGCTAAGCAAAAGCAATCTAAAAATGTCGTTGTTCTGCCCTTTGAATTGTGATCCACAATGTAGCATACATGTAGGCCTACTAAAGTGAGTGATATAATACGATATAGTAGCCGATTTTCCACAATCTAGGTTGAGCAAACATATTAATTTGGAGGTTTTGAATTTGGTGCCAAGCTTTGATCGAACAAAGCTCTCCTGCATAGAATTGTATTCCCAGTTTACGCAGCTCTCCTTATGCTAATGTTTGTGTGTTTTTTGGAGAACATATTTAGATACATTAGTGTGGAATGTTGATACATTTTATATAGCCTACTCTACAATAACGATAAAATAAACGTAACCTTCTTTAAACTACAATAGTGTGCCACATAATGACAAGTCCACTGGACACAAACGTCAGTTAAATGTCTAGCTTTGATTGATATTTGGATGAGTTGTCAACTAACGTGAATTCAACCAAAAATGTCACCCAGTCATCGGATTTATGTTAAAAGGAAGGTGAAAAAATACAAAAAATACATTAAGTGTAAGTTTTTTTATATATATATACAAATCAATCAGTTTTCCACGTTGATTCAACTTCATATTGAATTATTTGGTTGAAATTACATCAAATATTTATTTTCCTAATGTTATTTCCCATTACACAATTCAAAATGGTCACAATGGCCCTAACATGAGGTTAAATATTCGTAAATTAGCAATCCTTTTCAGGTCGAAGGCCCATTGGGAAACAGGAATGAGTGAATGCATACATAAATAAGTAGCATGGTGTGTGAGACTCATAGCTGCCTCATTCATTTAATTCTCTATGACATTGCCCTTGTGACGAAAAGCTCCCAATTGTTCCATTCATGAAATCTTGGTATTACGCTTGCGCAATGAAATTCGGAGTCCTCCCATTCATAAAAATGTAACCCCTGCATTTGAGCCCTGAGTCGTTCTGCCCTCCCATTCACAAAAAAATCGGTCAATGCATCTGCGCAGTTTGTTCTTTACCCTCCCATTCATAAAAACCCATTTCCCCATGTAGTTGCAACATCGTATCAAAAAGCCTGTGTCCTGACCGCAGTACTCATCGAGTGGATAGTGTTCAATAATTTTTCGCCTTGGTCTTTTTTCTTTACTTGGGAGTAATATATTTGGAATATACATGCAGTCGTCAAGCTCAACAGAGAAATGCGCTGCTAGTCTGGAAAAGTAAGTTATTCTCTCGGATGTATGACGTTTTCGACATAGGCTCGGCGGGTATGGGTATCCCATCACGTTTTGGTTGAACAAATTAGAATACTGTTGTGTTACCTTCAGTTTTGTGGTTTATGTGGGTACGCTGAAAAAAAGCTTGTTCTTTTGCAACAAGCTGTTCCCGTATTTACACGTTGTCAATATTTAACCATGGACCCTACAAGGTTGTGGGCGAGAGATGAATGATAATACGAATAATCGTTCATTATTATAGGCTAGGTTGTAAACCGTTTATACACATCTAAGAAATTATGTTGTGTTTAAAAACAAACAGTCTAAGGTATAAGTAACGGACTGCTCACCATTCGCATTATTGAGGATCTTTGCGTGACGCTTCTCTGCAGCGTTTGAGCTGGCACATCATATGCATATGTCAGGTGGTTGTGTCATCTATTCCTTTAAATAACTCAAAATTTTAAAAGAAACCGTTTGTCCAATAAAATGAAGCAGTGTTTTGGTCTAAACTGCCACCCTCCTTTTATAAACCAATAGCGACTTGCGCGTAAAAAAAAAGCCTATGTTCTGTATGCGATTTGGCTATTATTGTGAATTAACGTTACTTGTCGAATGAAATGCTATCATCTTGTCTCGATTAATATTTAATCCGATTTTACATTTATTTAATATTTCTAGCGACTGTGGTGCCGCGTCGCCTCCGATTACAATCACTCATATTCACCCGCATTGAGGGGAGGGGGACACTTGTACCTTCTGTGGATTCACTAGGGTCCTACGTTTGATCAGGAGCATTTGTCCTCCTGCCAGCAATGTCGCAACAGGTTTGTTCAGTTGTTCAGGTTTGTTCTTCATGAGCTGGTTTTGGCAGATCTGAGAGACACAGCATTATAGTCACAATTAGGCTATATTCAGGTTCTGTGAGTATTTCTCTGGCAAATGATCTGACAATCACATAATTATTCCAATGAAATAATCTATTGAGAGATGTATTGGTCAACACTATATGAAATTTTATAAAGTTGATAGAATTCCCTTATACATGCTATTTTCTCTACATAGCCTACTCCATCATTCTTGACATATAGGATATAGGTTGATTTTCAAACAACTCTTTAATTACTTCATGCTTAATGCATTACTACTTCCTTGTAGTGGCTACTGTAGAGTAACTGCTGAGTAGCAACTGTTGTGTCCTGTAGATCTATTGGGAAGTTAAATAGTTGTAGTTATTGTCTAGTCTACTTACTCATTCTAGTTTTCTAGTTTCTGCATACTGGCTCGTAGTAATATGGTACTGTAGTCTGCATGCGCCAAAAGAGATCATCTCCAAACACCAGTGTCTGCCTTTTGTGAAGATCAGATGGGTACAGTTGTTATTTGTTTTTACTACCATGAATACTTGTTAGTTTTTTAACTGCACACATTGTCTAGCCCTGTGAAATACCCTAGTCCTACTTCATGCAATCAGTACATTAAGAATAACTTACAACCTTTAAGGAAAAATGAACGCAGATCAAATGCAATAAAATCAACATTGCACATGGATTTATGTCTTCTCTCCAATCATCTTTAAAAATACATTTAAAAAAGCAATATCTATTGAATCTATGACCGGTCCTTTGGTGAATGTATTTATAGCACTTAAAGTCATGTGTTAGTCTCAATCTGGTCTATGGGGCCCCTCTTGGTCTTGGTCTAATTTGTCCTAGGTTGTAATTATTTTTGCATACAAGTCTTCCAATTAATATTGGCCTTGTGGTATTTTTGTCTCATGAGAAAGTGTGCAATGTGAATTGAGTAAATGACATATTAATGTTGATTGTATTGCATTCGAAAACAATGTATTATTAGAATTAATTTGAAATGGCGTGCTTGTGAATATTAGTTAGAAACCAATACAGGACGTTCTCTGAATGTAACTTTCATCAGTACCATCTACTGCTATGAGTCATTGTTGAGAATATAGATTTTATGCTGACTCATATCTTGTACAACAACCGACTGCGAGCCTCGTGTTAGATATGGGTTTGTGTAAGTAGGGTAGCCATTCCAGGAGGCTGACTGTCATCTCTATGTTTCTGCAGGACTGCTAGACGTTGAGCTCTCTGTTTGCTGTATGAGGGACACAACTGCACAGATGGAGTCAAGGGTTCCCCACCACATCCCTGGAGTGTCTTCCTCCATTATATCCCAGCCGTTGCTGGACAGTAGTGTCCCCTATGGAAGGCTACAGCACCCACTCACCATCTTCCCCATCGACCAGATGAAGTCCTCTCACATGGAGAACGACTATATTGACAGTCCAGCTGTGGTCTCCCAGCAACCCCCCAGCCAGAAGGTTGCCAAAAGGGGGCCCCACGAGCCCCTGCTAGGAGCCCCCCAGCTGGCATGCTGCGACCCCAACGACGCCACCACACACCCCTGGATCTCCTTCAGCGGGCGGCCCAGCTCCATCAGCAGTAGCAGCAGCACCTCGTCAGACCAGAGGCTGCTGGACCACGCAGCCCCTACCCCCGTGGTGGACCACAGGTCCACAGTAGTCACCACCAGGACCCCCTGTTGCGAGCCCAAGGTGCTCACCTCCAAGCCTCTGGACCTAAAGGCTGCTGCCCAGGGGGCCATGGCGGTGGACAAGAAGCACATGCTGCTGTGTGAGACATGTGGTAAGTGCCGCTGCACAGAGTGCACCCTGCCCCGAACCCTGCCTTCCTGCTGGGTGTGCAACCAGGAGTGTCTGTGCTCGGTGCAGAGCCTGGTGGACTCGGCCACCTGCATGTGCCTGGTCAAGGGCATTTTCTACCATTGCACCGAGGATGAGGACGACGAGGGCTCTTGCGCCGACCGCCCATGCTCCTGCCAACAGTCTAACTGCTGCGCACGCTGGTCCTTCATGACGGCCATGTCTTTGGTTCTGCCCTGTATGATGTGCTACCTGCCCGCCATGGGCTGTGTCAAACTGTCGCAGAAGTGCTACGATAAAACCAGCCGCCCGGGCTGCCGCTGCAAGAACTCCCAGCAGGCCTGTAAGAGTATGGAGGCCAAGGCTGGAGGCCAGGGGAAACAGTCCTCATGATACTAACTGGCTGTTGCCTTATCAATACCCTTTGGATAGACCAAGCCCCCCACCCGCTAAAAGACTTCCCAAAAACTATGGTACTTACAGAAGGGTTCACACCTGTCCTTTTCAATTCTAGTGATGTTATGTGATGCCACGCAAGTTAAAATAGGTCAGTCTGATAGATCTGTTGGCCTAGACAACTGCTTGCCTCTGAACCCATCCTTATGAGTGTAACAGACTGGTGGATTTTGTTTTATAAAATGGCCGAAGGCACAAGTCATACTCCCCTCCTATACGGCTCTGAATTTATAGCTTCATGATAGCTAGCTACTCCATGACAAATTGGACACCAGTTGTTTTTCCCCTAACATAAAGATATATGTTTGAGAAAATAAGCCTGTTCCAAAGCAGTTTCCCTCTTTTTTTGCAAACTGTTGGTTTTCCTTTTGGAACTTTAGGATACTTGAAGTGAAACTACCACCCACTCTCCCCTATATATGAACATTCTTTAGGTTTCAGTCCCACACCAGCTTTCCTGTTGCTAGCTTGACGTTGAGCTCTTTAGGTCAAGGTGACAAAGTGAGAGGTAGTCATGTGGCTTTGGAGCGATAGTCTGTTTTTTATATTCTTGTTTGTGTGCTCGTACGATATGTAAGGTCATGCCACAAGTGAGTGAAAAACTGTGTTTAGGATTGCCTGACTTGATCACTTTCTATTTCCTTAAGCGGAAACGTAATATGGATTTTAACCTAGCTTTTACCAATCACTTCAGAAATGGCATGTCATGCACTGCATGATGTAACTTAGTGCTTAACCCCAGTGCTAGATGTGGATGTGTTGTAGAAAAAACTCCTCAGGGATTGTTCCTCATCCGTAGAATTTGGTCTAGCACGTAAGAACTGCTTGAAAGCCCAGTTGACTTCACTTTGCACAAGGGGCGAAGAACCATTTAAAAAGGGCAAAAGGGCAATTGTGAATTATTTAGGAAGAGTGAGAGGAAATGGCTGGAAAAATAGCATTTTCAGGAAGAGGGAGAAGGTAGAGCGAAGTTGTAGCGTATCTAGCCAGCCTTAGTTAAATGCAATCTGCCACTTGCACAACCTTTTTAGATGAAGCAAACCTCTTATGATGGACTAAAGCACAGTATTAAGTATATAAAGGCTTAATGTATTTTGCATTACTCTGTGAACTACTTTGAGTCCACATTGTATACCCCACTACTAAAAAAAAGTAGAGTTTTTGTCTTATGTTAGAAATATTCTTGACCTTTTAATTTCTCAATCTATTTTGTGTCTTGCATGGAGTTCCAATGACTTTGCCAAAAGGAGTTTAGCATAGCTTGTTTATCTGTCTAAGGGATCATATGTGTTATGCACTTGCCAAATGGTCGGAAGGCAATTGTTCTTAAAGGTACGGTGCCCTTTTTGCAGTTTGCTTCAGTTTGGCATAATTCTGTCACGTTTGTTCTAAGGTCCCCTAATAACATTAGGACCTGTCACCTTCTCATGTTTGTACTTGTCTTGTTGCACAAAGCAGAAAACATACAGGAAAAAACACTGTTCTTAGTCTTGAATGTATAAGGCAATATTACTTTCAAACATTTGCAATTCAATCCAAGGAAAAGGTGCCAAAATTGGGAATGATTATGTGGCTGGCAAAGCCAGGGAAAAAAATTGCAAATGTGTTGACAATATGTTATAGAAATAGACCTATGCAGGTGACATGCTGTTGTAAATAGTTTCAAGACACGTGTTCTTTAGAAGAGTTTTAAATGTCCTCGAAAAATTGCATGGTACATTATAACTACAATTCCGTACAAAATATATAGAGATATGTAGATATATATTTTGGGGGTAAAGTTGAGGTTGAGGGGAAGTGTGCCCTGCAATAAAAATACCTCTGTTTATGCTATTCATGCCTCATTAGCAGGAGAGAGGCGAAGCTAATTCCCAGTCCCCCAGTGCCCCTGAAACTGTGGACTCATTGAATCCACTGAAGGAATACAATTTCGGCCTATCCGGATCAACCCATTTGGTCCTTTTTGTGCTCGGTGTCACAACTTTTTTTTTTTTTCCTTCCCAAGTTGTCCGACAAATACCCTTGCCTTGATTGACAAATACAGCTGCTGTGCATAAATTGTCAAAACCACCGGTAGGGAAAGAGAACTCTCTCAAGCTACATTCCATCTTGTTTAATAGTGGTCGTCTTTTGCTTTTCTGCTTATTTTTTTTATGTCTGTCTCTCACTGTGGCTAGGGTAAAACCCTTAGCTCCAAACCGCGTTAGCTTTATGTTTATGCCATGTGTTTGCTGGCCTGTTAAGGTATTGAATGATGACCAACCATGACAACTCAATGATTAAACTTTTTTTCTATTAGAATGCTGTGACTTAAACTCCATTTTGTGGTTCACTGTGGCCACTAGAATTTTCTTCAACTCAATCAAAATAACCTTTTAAACGGCTGGCTTCTGCTATTCAATTTCTTTGCCTTTGCCATGTCAATGTTGATTGAAAAAGAGCTTTTGTTTTGTTAAAATATAACAAAAAGAAAAATTCTCACATATAACATTTTCCCTTTTATAGATATATTTATTTTGAAGTTCTATTTTATATAGTATTTATTTAGATGCCAACTTTTGTTTGAAGAAAGCTTATGTCGAAACGGAATGTACATTGACATTGGAAATATATATTGTTAAATATAAACAAGTTGTGGTGTCTGTTTTTGTCTCTTGTTACTGATCTTCATCTACTTGAATCATACACACACTGAACTCTTAGACAGACCGGAACCATATCAGTACATGCTCTGGCCTTCTGCCATGTCTTTCCAAGATGCGCATGGTTAGAGGAAGATGGTTATGTTTTAAAGCTACAAAGGAGTTCAGGTTCCATAGTTAGACTTAGTTTATCATTTTGTTGATTTGGAGCTGGAGAGTTATGGTTGAAAGTTACGGAATAAAAACGTAGGTCGGAAAAAGGCTGTTTCCTGCTCATTCTCAGAGGACCAAATTAAAACTGTTAATAATTTTAAATCAAAACATTTAGTGGTAGTCACTGTTTCATTTGAATGTTTCCACTTTCTGAATTTCCTTCCTCTTAGTTTAAATTGTATTATTCTTGTATAAAAGAGCAGTAAGCCACACTCCAATTCAAGCCAGAAAAAGCAGTTTGTCCCTACATTTTTCTGCAAGAAAATATTACATTTTACAGCTAATAATTCAGATATTTCCTTCCTCAGTCAGACAGGAACATGCCCTGGTCAAATTTCACATTTTCAATCAAAGTCAAAGATAAGGTCTTGGTTGTGTGTAACTGTAAGTAGGAAAAACCGTACTGAGCAAATCCTTTCCTCAATTTGGAAAAAACAGCAACATGAGAGGGTATTATCCTCCCAAGTTGTGCGTGCAAACGCTGACTGCCTGCATAATTAAGGGGTGGTATTCTATGTCTAGATGTGAAACATTCCTTATCTCCCAACAAGCACACCACCGTACGTGGCTGGAATATCTCCCTCCACCCCACCCCCTTTCCCTGGGCCGACCTTTGCCGATCCCAAGGCGAGGCAGGGCCCTGTGAGCACCTGGGGGAGATGAGTGAGGAGCTGAGTAGACTTCCCCTCCTGGCTGAGCTGGGGCTTCCGCTGCCTGTGGCGCTGGAGCCTGTCTGTTAGAACAGGTGAGATCTGAGACAAACCTGCCTGTTTACCTGCCTGCCTGTCATCTCCCCAGCTTGCAATACCCTCCCGCCCTCCTTCCCTCCCACACACCTCCACCACATCATCAGCTCAGGCATTTTAAATTGCAGCAAGTAAAGTGAACAAACCCACCTCTCTCATACAGGAGGGTGAAACCGTAATACTGGTAGGGGCAGTATTATTATCTTAGGTAACCCCAGTATTTCTTGGCTGAGCTGTTAGGAAGTGTGCTGCTTCATGCTTAAGGTCAGTGCACAATGTTGAGAATAAGGTCGTCACACCCCTTCACACAGCATATCCTCACCCTGCAGGTTAGAGCGCCTGTGCTTTCTTGCTGATGGCTCCCATGTGCAGCACTTCCTAAAATCCATTACGATCAAAGCTGTGAAAATATCTGTAAAAGGGGGGTTACATGACAAAGAAACAAACAGTTATGCCGGACTTCATCAAATAGAGTACCAGTTCCTATAACTTTTATTCTGGTCTGTCCTTACTCTGATAGTATAGTTATCCTACGTTTTATTTGTCACATGCACAGGTGTAGACTTGATCTTGAAATGCTTGCTTACAAGCCCTTCCCAATGATGCAGTGTTAAAAAATATGAATTGAAATAAAAATATCAACACGAGAGGAATAAAATACACAAGAATGAAGCTGTATACAGGAAGTGCCAGTACCAGATCAGTGTGCAGGGGTACGGGGTATTTGAGGTAGATACAGTGCATTCCGAAAGTATTCAGACCTTAAGAGAATCTGCAGAGAATAATGGGAGAAAGACTCAAGGCTGTAATCGCTGCCGAAAGTGGTTCAACAAAGTACTGAGTAAAGGGTCTGAATACAGTGCATTCGGAAAGTATTCAGACCCCTGGACTTTTTCCACATTTTGTTACTTTACTTTTCCCTCATTAATCTACACACAAAGCCCCCTAATGACAAAGCAAAAAGGTTTTTAGAAATGTTTGCACGTTTATAAAAAAAACAACTAACTTATATCACATTGACAGAATTATTCAGCCTCGAGTGTTCTTGGCACACCTGTATTTGGAGAGATTCTACCATTCTTCCCTACAGATCCTATCAAGCTCTGTCAGGTTGTTTTCATCAAGGATCTCTGTACTTTGCTCCGGTAATCTTTGCATCGATACTTACTAGTCTCCCAGTTCCTGCCACAGAAAAACATCCCCACAGCATGATGCTTCCTCCACCATGCTTCACCATAGAGATGGTGCCAGGTTTCCTCCAGACGAGACGCTTCAGGTCAAATAGTTTAATCTTGGTTTCATCAGACCAGAGAACCCTGTTTCTCATGGTCTGAGAGTCTTCAGTTGCCTTTTGGCAAACTCCAAGCGGGCTGCCATGTGCCTTTTACTGAGGAGTGGTTTCCGTCTGGCCACTCTACCATAAAGGCCTGATTGGTGGAGTGCTGCAGAGATGGTTGTCTTTCTGGAAGTTTCTCCCATCTCCACAGAGGAACTATGGAGCTCTGTCAGAGTGACCATTGGGTTCTTGGTCACCTTCCTGACCAAGGCCCTTCTCGCCTGATTGCTTAGTTTGGCCGGTCAGCCAGCTCTTGGAAGAGTCTTGGTGGTTCTAAACTTCTTCCATTTAAGAATGATGGAGGCCACTGTGTTCTTGGGGACCTTCAATGCTGCAGAAATATTTTGATACCCTTCCCCAGATCTGTGCCTCGACACAATCCTGTGTCGGAGCTCTAAAGACAATTCCTTCGACCCGACGGCTTGGTTTTTACTCTGACATGCACTGTCAACTGTGGGACCTTATATACTGTAGACAGGTGTGTGCCTTTCCAAATCATGTCCAATCAATTGAATTTACCACAGGTGGACTCAAATCAAAACCAATTTTATTTTTCACATACACATGGTTAGCGAATGTAAATGGGAGTGGAGCAAAATGCTTGTGCTTCTGGTTCCGACAGTGCAGTAAAATCTAAGAAGTAATCTAACAGTTCCCCAACAACTACCTAATACACAAAAATCTAAAAGCGGTGAATGAGAATATGTACATATAAAAATATGGATGAGCGATGGCCAAGTGGCATAGGCAAGGTGCAATAGATGGTATAAAATACATTATATACTTATGATATGAGTGATGTAAGATATGTAAACATTGTTAAAGTGGCATCGTTTAAAGTGACTAGTGATCCATTTGTTAAAGTGGCCAGTGATTGTATATGTATGTAGCCATGTAGGCAGCAGCCTCTGAGTTAGTGATTGCTGTTTAGCAGTCTGATGGCCTTGAGATAGAAGCTGTAATTCAGTCTCTCAGTCCCAGCTTTGATGCACCTGTACGGACCTCGCCTTCTGGATGGTAGCGGTGTTAACAGGCAGTGGCTCGGGTGGTTGTTGTCTTTAATTATCTTTTTTGCCTTCCTGTGACATTGGGTGCTATATATGTCATGGAGGGCAGGTAGTTTAGTTTCCCCCCGCAGACCGTACCACCCTCTGGAGAGCCTTGCAGTTGAGGGGCGGAACAGTTGCCGCACCAGGCTGTGATACAGCATGACATGATGCTCTCCCTCGATTGTGGATATGTAAAAGTTAGTCAGGGTTTTGGGTGACGTCCAAATTTCTTCAGCCTCCTGAGGTTGAAAAGGCGCTGTTGCGCCTTCTTCACCACACTGTCTGTGTGGGTGGACCATTTCAGTTTGTCGTTGATGTGTACGCCGAGGAACTTAAAACTTTCCACTTTCTCCACTGCTGTGCCTTTGATGTGGATAGGGTGCTCCCTCTGCTGTTTCCTGAAGTCCACAATCATCTCCTTTGTTTTGTTGACGTTGAGTGATAGGATGTTTTCCTGACACCCAACTCCTAGTGCCCTCACTTTCTCCCTGTAGGCTGTTTGTTGTTGTTGGTAATCAGGCTCACTACTGTTGTGTCATCTGCAAACTTGATGATTGAGTTGGAGGCGTGCATGGCCATGCAGTCGTGGGTGAACAGGGGGTACAGGAGGGGGCTGAGCATGTACCCTTGTTGGGTCCGAGTGTTGAGGGTCAGCGAGGTGGAGATGATGTTTCTTATCTTCACCACCTGGGGGCGGCCCTCAGAAAGTCCATGACGCAATTGCACAGGGCGGGGTTGAGGCCCAGGGTCTCCAGCTTGATGATAAGCTTGGAGGGTACTATGGTGTTGAATGCTGAGCTGTAGTCAATGAACAGCGTTCTTACATAGGTATTCCTCTTGTCCAAATGGGATAGGGCCACTGTGTTCTTGGGGACCTTCAACCTTCAATAGGGCAGTGTGCAGTGTGATGGTTATTGCATTGTCTGTGAACCTATTAGGGCGGTGTGCAAACTGAAGTAGGTCTCGGGTGGCCGGTAAGGTGGAGGTGATATGGTCCTTGATTAGTCTCTCAAAGTACTTCATGATGATAGAAGTGAATGCTACGGGGCGGTAGTCATTTAGTTCAGTTATCTTTGCCTTCTTGGGTAAGGGAACAATGGTGGCCATCTTGAAGCATGTGGGGACAGCAGACTGGGATAGGGAGTGATTGAATGTCCATAAACACACCAGCCAGCTGGTCTGCGCATGCTCTGAGGACGCGGCTGGGGATGTCGTCTGGGCCAGCAGCCTTGCGAGGGTTAACACGTTTAACTGTTTTACTCACGTCAGCCGCTGAGAATGAGTGGGGAGGGGGGCGCAGTTATTGTTAGCGTGCTGCGACGGTTGCACTGTACTATCCTCAAATCGGTAAAAGAACGTGTTTAGTTTGTCTGGAAGCGTGATGTCGGTGTCCGTGACGTGGCTGGTTTTCTTTTTGTAGTCCATGATTTCCTGTACACCCTGCCACATACGTCTCATGTCTGAGCCGTTGAATTGCGACTCCACTTTGTCCCTGCACCGGCATTTTACTTGTTTGATTGCCTCGCGGAGGGAATAACTACACTGTTCATAATCAGCCATATTCCCAGACCTATTTCCATGGTTAGATGTGATGGTTTGCACTTTCAGTTTTGCACGAATACCGCCATCCATCTATGGTTTTCTTGTTAGGGTAGACACAGTCTCTAATGCACTTCCTTATATAGTCACTCACAGAGTCAGCGTATAGGTTGATGTTATTCTCTGAGGCTGACCGGAACGTATCCCAATCCGCGTGATCAAAACAATCTTGAAGGGTGGATTCTGATTGGTCAGACCAGCTTCGAATGGTTCTAGTCATTGGTATGTCCTGGTTGAGTTTCTGCCTATAAGACGGTAGGAGCAAGATGGCGTCATGGTCGGATGTTCTGAAAGGAGTGCGGGGGAGGGCTTTGTATGCATCGCAGAAGTTAGAGTAGCAGTGGTCGAGTGTATTACTCCCACGCGTAGTGCAATCAATATGGTAATAGAACTTAGGTAGCCTTGTTCTCAAATTTGCTTTTTGAAAATCCCCAGCTAAAATAAACACAGCCTCAGGATATATGCTTTCCAGTTTACTTAAGAGTCCAGTGAAGTTCCTTTAGGACCATCTTGGTGTCTGCTTGAGGGGGAATGTACGCAGATGTGATGATAACTGATGAGAATATTCTTGGAAGGTAATATGGCCTGCATTTGATTGAGCGGAATTCTAGGTCGGGTGAGCAAAAGGACTTGAGTGCCTGTATGTTGTTATGATTACACCATGAGTCGTTAATCATGAAGCATACACCCCCTCTTCCAAGAGAGGTGTTTATCTCTGTCGTCGCTATGCATGGAGAAGCCGGGTGGCTGACCTGATTCCGACAACATATCCCGAGAGAGCCATGTTTCCGTGAAACAGAGAATTTTACAATCTCTGATGTCTCTCTGGAAGGCAAACCTTGCTCGAATTTTGTTTACCTTGCTGTCAAGAGATTGGATATTGGCGAGTAGTATACTCGGGAGCGGTGGGCGATGTGCACGTCTACGGAGCCTGACCAAGAGGCCGCTCCGTCTGCCCCTTCTGCGGCGCCGTTGTCTTGGGTCGGCTTCTGGGATTAGATCCTGGGTAGTGGTCCAAACAGAGGACCGCTTCGGGATAGTCGTATTCCTGGTCGTAATGTTGGTAAGTTGACGTCACTCTTATATGCAATAGTTTTCCCCGGCTGTATGTAATAAGACTTAACATTTCCGGTAACAATGTAAGAAATAATACATAAAATAATAAAATACTGCATAGTTTCCTAAGGACTCAAAGCGAGGTGACCATCTCTGTTGGCACCATCTTACTCCAATCAAGTTGTAGAAACATCTGAAGGATGATCAATGAAAACAGGATGCACCTGACACCAATTTCGAGTCTCATAGGAAAGGGTCCGAATGCTAGTTTTTTTGTTTCGGAATTTGCACAAAAAAAATGGTGTTATTATGGGCTATTGTGTGTAGATTGCTGAGGATTTTTATTTATTTAATCCATTTTTAGAATAAGGCTGTAACGTAAAGAAAATGAGGAAAAAGTCAAGGGGTCTGAATACTTTCCGAATGCACTGTATGTACATCAAATCAAATCAAACTTTATTTGTCACATGCGCCAAATACAAGCCCTTAACCAACAGTACAGTTCAAGGAGAGTTAAGATGATATTTACCAAATAGACTAAAGTAAAACAAATATAATAAAAAGTAACACAATAAGAATAACAATAACTAGGCTATATACAGGGGGTACTGGTACCGGGTCAGTGTGCGGGGTAAAGCAGGGCAAAGTGACTAGGCACCAGGATAGAAAATAATAAGAGTAAAATAAAGAACAGAGTAGCAGCAGCATATGATGAGTGTGAAAGTGTGTGCGTATGTGTGCGTGTGTGTGTGTGTTTGTATGTATGTCTGTGTGTGTGTGTGTGTGTGTCCGTATGCATGTGTGTGTGTGCGTATGTAGATAGTCTGGGTAATCATTTCAAATCCTGTGCGTCAATCCAATTAACATTATAAAAAAATGTTCCCTTCAAAATCTGTCAGTTTCAACTCAATCCATCCCAGCCGCTATCGGCCTTCCGCATCTGCAGTGGGAGGTGGCAGAGCTACAGCACTGTTTGTCAGACCAGGAGACGTCTGTAGCTGAAAACGTCTGTAGCTGTAGCGTTCAAACAGTTTGGCCTACTAACTATTATGACACTCTATGGAAAGATGAGACTCACAAACACGATGGTGTTCTCCGTTTTGCTCTACCCCCACAAGTGTCACGGGACTCGTCTGAAAATAACCCTTACAAATGAATGGAAATTTGGAGGTAGTTTTGCCAACAAGAAAAAGGGGTAAAATAAAAAAAGAAGAAGAAGAATGATATATTTCCGGAGCTTTCTCATATCTCCTAGATATAGGAGAGAAACTTTAAAACCTTATTCCTTAAGATAGATTTTTTGGGGCCTCCCATGTGGCGCAGTGGTCTAGGGCTGTGCCACCAGAGACTCAGGGTTCGAGCCCAGGCTCTGTCGCAGCCGGCCGCAACCGGGAGGTCCATGGGGCAACAATTGGCCTAGCGTCGTCCGGGTTAGGGAGGGCTTGGCCGGTAGGGATATCCTTGTCTCATTGCGCACTAGCGACTCCTGTGGCGGGCCGGGTGCATTCCACGCTAACCAGGTCGCCAGGTGCACGGTGTTTCCTCCGACACATTGGTGCGGCTGGCTTCCGAGTTGGATGCGCGCTGCGTTAAGAAGCAGTGCGGCTTGGTTGGGTTGTGTTTCGGAGGATGCATGGCTTTCGACCTTCGTCTCTCCCGAGCCCGTACGGGAGTTGTAGCGATGAGACAAGATAGTAACTACTAACAATTGGATACCATGAAATTGGGGAGAAAAGGGGGTACAATTAAAAAATGTAAACATATTTTTTGACTGTCTTTTTTGCCATTTATGTTATTCGGTGCATTTCTATATTTTAACAAATACTTTTTGTATACAGTATATATATATTGTTTTTACATACAGGGGTCCTAAAATTCTAAATCAAATAGCTTAAGATCCATGGTATGACCATCTTAAAATAATGTTAGCTTAGGAGATAGCAAAGCCCTTCTTTCAACATAAATGTGTCACCAGTCCTCCACCTATAGAGGACTTTGTTCTGTTCAGGCCACATGTGCCCTACTGTAAGGCCACACCTTTCTGGAAGTCACAGAGAGAGAAAGCCACAGCCACAGCAGACACACAGTTGGACTGTCAAAACAGATCACCCTGTCCAACTTTGGCCACATAACATCCGTTGATCCTTCTCTTTTTTTGGGCTGTTTTCTTTGCTTGGTGTTTCTCATGTTCAGCAGCCATTTTGTGCAACCAGTCAGTTCGTGCTGTGACTGGAACAGACCTGTCTGCACATTTCTCAAGTAAACTCATCCATGTTGATTTGGTTCAAGTAAATGTCCCCTTGCAGTTTGGATGACATATTGCAAAAGTCCTTTCCACATCTGGTGTAGTACTCATTCCCCTCTCTCCCTCCCTCTCCCCTCTCCCCCTCCCCTCTCTCTCCCACTCTCTACTAGTAGTGAATACAAATGACATGCACTAGAGAGAGAGAGTCAAACAAAGTGCCTCTGAATGATTTGTGAGGTCAGGGAATTGGAGGAGAGATCATTCTGGGTTTTCCTACGGGACATGTGCAGGTCTGCAGGAATGCACGCTCAGATGGGAGGAAATGGCAAGTGCACGCTGTTTGGAAATGTAACTTTGACATTTAGACCTGGAGATTGCGAAAGCCATCCTGCACCATTCTTTTACTGGCATTCAGAGCCCAACGAACCAAGTGTGACAGGAAGACTTCAGCGCAAGAGAAACACACTTCAACACTGTAAGTGGGAGAGAGGAAATAGGGGAGCGAGTTGGGGAGAGAAAATAGAGGGAAATTGGGGCGAGAGCGCGGGGGGGTGGGGGGGGGCTAGAGGGAGATAGAGATAGAGAGAACGGGAGATGGAATTCAGAGTTGGCCAAAAGTTTCAGAGTGCACCAGCCAGACTCCTTCATTATCCGAACTCCATGGCATCTGACCAAGCAGCAACTTGAAACAAAGAGCTACTGTCTTGCATCATTTCCCCTTTCCCGAGGCTGGTCAGGCCAGCACTTCTTATCACCATTTATTGCCGACCCTGTATCAGAGCTTCCACTCTGCTAACACCCATTCCAAATGGATTTGCACTGCTCAAAACACAGACAGTTGTAAAACGCAGAGCACTGGTGTCTTGCAAGAGCAAATCATCTTATAAATATGTCCTCTTGTTCCCATTCAATGATTTCTTACATTCACTACTTTGTGCAGAAGGAAAACATTATACCAAGAAAGCCAACCATTTCAGTCAATGTTTGTGTGCAAAGAGATGCAGCATATTCATACACAAAGCCTATAAACTGGTGGATCAAAGTCGTAGCTCAGTAAACTGGATTTTTTTTTCATCTTTTAAATGGCTCAAGGAATGTTAACAAAAGTGAATTGAGGTGAATGGTAGGGGACAGGAATCTTAATGAGGCTCTTCGGCCCACCACCATTATAAGTAGTCAGACCATGTAGTTTGACTATTTAATACCTGAAACTGTTGTATATGTCGCGTGGATGAATCTTTCAACTTGCATGTCTTATGCCTGAGAGGAGGACATGTGTAAAAGAGCATTTCTGTGACACAAGCACACACACACACACAAGTGCACACACACAAGCACGCACCCACACACACACACACACACACACACACACACACACACACACACACACACACACACACACACACACACACACACACACACACACACACACACACACACACACACACACACACACACACACACATAAACACACACTCATTCAGATACTCAAAACACACACACAATTCTCTGCCTATGCACTCTCTGTGCTGCGTGAATAACAGCTCTTCCATAGAGCGCAGCAGTCCCCCGAGGCGCCAGAGGGGCCAGAGCCAACCAAACTTGGCTTCCGACCCCACAGCGCTGACACGCCCACTTGGACTTAGCTGCAGTGAATTCTTTGTAAGCGCATTGTCAAAGCCCAACACTTCCTCTGGAGCTCAGCCAAAACAACCGCAATAACATTTCATACATTTATTTCTCACAGAGAACACTGTTGCAAAACCTTCCCTCTCCATGTCTCCTCTCTTCTCCTCGACTCTCTCCTCTCCCTCCCACACTCAGTCCAACTCTCACTGACTTCTTCTTCTTATGTTGTTCCCAGGTGTTGTTAGTTCCATTACGTTATGTTGGTAACTACTTTGAACCCATGTTTGGGAACATGGAAAAAGGGAGTGATGACACCAGTCTAGTGATTCTCGTTCTCTTGTCCTCTCTCAGTACATTCCATAAGGATAAAGGAATTTAGTGTATGTGCCTGGCTGTATGATGCAAATCAGTTTTTTATTTAATCTTTCTTCCCGTACCGCTGCACTGCAGACCTACCATTGTAGTAGGCTAGAGACTCCAAGGCCATAGACTCAGGAAGCTGCTTTCTCTAGGCCCTGAGGGAGTATGGGAAGTGTAGTTTTCCAGTTTGCCCTGAGGTCCTGTATATGAGGCCCATAAATAGAAGGATAACCAGTCAGAAGATATGATCTGCTATTTATGCAGCCCTCAGTGGCTCCTCTACTCAGAAAGCCGGCAGCTGTACTATGGGTGTCACGGTCTTCCTCCTCTTCATCTGAAGAGGAGAGGCGAGAAGGATCAGAGGATCAAAATGCAGCGTGGTATGTGTTCATCATGAATTTTAATAAAGAAAACACTGAACACTGAAACACCATACAAAAACAATAAACGAAATAACAACCGTGAAGCTAATGAGAACTGTGCTGAAACAAGCAATCAACATAGACAGTCACCCACAAACAAACAGTGCAACCCAGGCTACCTAAGTATGATGCTCAATCAGAGACAACTAATGACACCAGCCTCTGATTGAGAACCATACTAGGCCGAAACATAGAAATCCCCAAATCATAGAAAATCAAGCATAGACTGCCCACCCAAACTCACGCCCTGACCATACTAAATAATGAATACAAAACAAAGGAAATAAAGGTCAGAGCGTGACAATGGGATCCTCAGCCACATTGTCTTCACTACTAATGTTTCTTGCTCTCTATTGTGTTTCCTATTTTTACTAAACCTGACTGAGGAGGTGTATGTAGCCTGGCTGCTGTGGTTGCATTGTGAACAGGACACAAAAGGGGAGGATTCCTGAGGCGAATGGTCAACATTGTTGTGTCTGTCCTCCTCACCTAGATAGATGGAGCTCTGCAGTTGGTTGAGAGCTACTGCCGGGGGATAAGGAGGCGTTCTATGTGTCTGTGTGTGTGTGTGTGTGTGTGTGTGTGTGTGTGTGTGTGTGTGTGTGTGTGTGTGTGTGTGTGTGTGTGTGTGTGTGTGTGTGTGTGTGTGTGTGTGTGTGTGTGTGTGTGTGTGTGTGTGTGTGTGTGTGTGTGTGTGTGTGTGTGTGTGTGTGTGTGTGTGTGTGTGTGTGTGTGTGTGTGTGTGTGTGTGTGTGTGTGTACATGCGAGTGGGCGTGTGTAATATAAAACAGCTCAACATCTCAACCAGTGGAGGCTCCTCAGAGGAGGAAGGAAGGACCATCCTCCTCAGTGAATTTCATAAAAATAAATATAGTGAAACATAAAAAAATTTATCTGTTTTATACTAAAAACTTTCGCAATGATGGTCTACAGTAGCCTCAACAACAACTCTGTAGGGTAGCACCATGGTGTAGCTGGAGGACAGCTAGTTTTTGTCCTCTTCTTGGTACATGGCTCATGGTTCTCACCCCCTTCCATAGACTTACACAGTAATTATGACAATTTCCAGAGGACGTCCTCCAAACTATCAGAGCTCTTAAAGCATGAACTGACATGTTGTCGACCCAATCAAAGGATCAGAGAATTAATCTAGTACTGAAAGCATAAGCTGTAGCTAGCTAGCACTCTTTGCATAAAATGTGGTGAGTAGTTGACTCAAAGAAATAGTTGAACAGTTTTGAACAAATAAAAAATGAAGGAAAAGCAAGAGTGAGAGAGTTATAAGCTGACATATGTAATTGTTTTAAGATGGTCACACCATGGATCATTTAGCTATTTCATTAGAATTTTAGGACCCCTGTATGTAAAAAAAGATTGCGAAACAGACCAAACAGACCAGGCCAGGATTTGGTGTTTGAGAAGTCAATGAAAAAAGTGAAAAATTCTTCCTTAGTTGTTCATTTTCTCGAAATTTAAAGGCACAACCAAGATTCGAGCCAATGTCTTAAATAGTTGAACATGTTATTACTCCAACCTTGTGAATGTGACAAACTGACTCATTTAAATTTGAGTAAAAAACAACTTCATATCCAAGGATTGCCTTTGATTTGACGGCTTGCACAGTTTGGAGCGAGACGACCGTTATACCCATGAGCTTTAATAGCCAACTTCGCCATGACATCATCTATAACTGTGATCAGAGATTTCTATTGGAGTACTCTTGTGATCGGTGGGATTTAAACCTGCATCTACCACAGGAGAAGCCAACGTTAATATACAGTGCCTTCAGAAAGTATTCTTACCCCTTGACTTATTCCACATTTTGTTGTGTTACAGCCTGAATAAAAATTTAAAAAAATCAGCACTCCTCTACACACAATACCCCATAAAGTGAAAACATGTTTTTAGAAATGTTTGCAAATGTATTGAATATTAAATACAGAAATATCTCATTTCCATAAGTATTCACACTCCTGAGTCAACACTTTGTAGAAGCAGCTTTGGCAGCGATTACAGCCATGAGTCTTTCTGGGTAAGTCTCTAAGAGCTTTCAACACCTGAATTGGGCAATATTTGCCCATTGTTCTTTTCAAAATGATTCAAGCTCTGTCAAATTGGTTGTTGATCATTGCTAGGACCATTTTCAGGTCTTGCCATCCATTTTCATATAGATTGAAGTCAAAACTGTAACTTTGCCACACAGGAACATTCACTGTCTTCTTGGTAAGCAACTCCAGTGTAGAATTGGCCTTGTGTTTTAGGTTGTTATCCCGCTGAAATGTGAATTCAACTCCCAGTGTCTGGTGGAAAGCAGACTGAACTAAGTGTTCCTCTTGGATTTTGCCTGTGCTTAGCTCTATTGCGTTTCTTTTTTATCCTTGAAAATTTCCCCAGTCCTTAACCATTAAAAGCATACCCATAACATGATGCAGACACCACTATGCTTGAAAATATGGAGAGTGGTACTCAGAAACACGTTGTATTGGATTTGACGCAAACATAACACTTTGTATTCAGTGAAAAAAAGTTCATGGCTTTGCCAAATATTTTGCAGTATTACATTAGTGCCTTGTTGCAAACGGAATGAATGTTTTGGAATATTTGTATTCTGTATAGGTTTGTCTCTTTTCACTCTGTCAATTAGGTTAGTATTTTGGAGTAACAACAATGTTGTAACAGCCATTAAACTATGTAACTGTTTTAAAGTCACCATTGGTATCATGGTGAAATCCCACTTTGACATTGAGGTGTTAGCCAGTGACCCCCAAAAAAATCCCAATTTAATACATTTTTCACTCTGTCTGTAACACAACAACATGTGGATCAGGTCAAGGGGTGTGAATACTTTTTGAAGGCACTTTAGATGACATGGAGAATTCAATAAATCAGAGTTTTAATAGGAATAAAGACTTACTAAAGTGCCAAAATTCAGCATTTTGACATGTGCCTGTGTCAACCCTGTGTCAGCCCTGTGTCAACCCGGTGTTAACCCTGTGTCAACCCTGTGTCAACCTTGTGTCAACCCGGTGTCAACCCTGTGTCAACCCGTTGTCAACCCTGTGTCAACCCGGTGTCAATCCTGTGTCAACCCTGTGTCAACCCGGTGTCAACCCTGTGTGAACCCTGTGTCCATCCTGTGTCAACCCTGTGTCACTTCTATGACCTTTCAACCCACTTAACCCCAAAACTACTCAACTTTTTCACCATCATTGTAAAGCCATAGTTATTTTGTTGCTTTGACAAAGTAATTTCTGAAGATTATTATTTATTTCATGTGATTAGTGATTCATTTACATCTGTCCCTCATTTTAAACAAATATTTATTGAATAATATTTTTTCAAAAGATACATTGAACATCTAATAGTCAAATCATAGTGTAAAAACAGGTGAGCTGGTTCTTCTCTTTTTGGCAATTTTCTGGCGTTTTGTGGTTGAAAACTGAGCGGATCGAGCAAAACACGTCAACCCTGTTACCCATAGATTGTTTTGTTTTGTTTTTCAATTGCCACTCCCTGTTGCACACAACAAAGAGTGTTTCTGGCTGATTTAAAATTAAATCATCAACCCTGTTACGGTCAACCCTTACTTTATTTGGCACTTAATAGGCACTTACTATAGTATTTGTTTTTATTTCATCTCTTGAGATAATGAAATTTGTTTTTTTAATGAAGTTTAACACGTGCTCTTTGTTACAGAAAGTACAATTAAGCTAAATCCAAAGTTTTCTTTTACCAAGTTACATTTCTTAAACGGCACCGAATTGGTGGAATGACCCAAATGCAAATGTGATTTTCACGTGTAAACATCTTTCACAAGTTGAAACTGCAATTCACATTTGAGGTGAAACCATGTTATTCTCCTAACGTGAAAAGGTGGAGTTAGCATATGAATTCTAATTGTAATACATGTGAAATTCAAGCTCAACATGCGAATACAGCCATTTGACATGTGAAAACTTTTTGTTGTTGTAAGTGATACAAAGGGCCCTATGGGTCATGGTCAAAAGTAGTGCACTATAAAGTGAATAGGGTGCCATTTAGGCTGCAGTAACTAGGTCCATGAGGACAAATCTTCCTAAAGTCTCATAACATAAAATGTTGAAAAATACCCCCAGCCCTGTTTGAGGATGGGAGTGACCATGCCTCAGAGAGAGAGAGAGGGGTGGTTGGTTTCCAGAGAACACAGAGAGGTTTGTAAATCCAGGATGTGAGTGGGGCAGGGTAGGTGGTGTGTGTTGCGTATGAGCGAGCGGTGGCCTGGTCTGGAGCTGGCCGGAGGGCGGGCTGGCAGCGTGCTTCCCTGGCCTAGGCTGCTGCTCCTGCGGCTCCTAGCGTAGGATGTGGTGTGTCACGATGAAATGCTTACGAGACACATCCTTCAGCGCCCGCCCTGTCGTCCAGGAGCATCGGATATTGGATTAGTGTGTTAATCTCTCCCTTACTCTTTTCTCACATTCTTTTTCCTGTGTCTTTCTCTCTCTCTTCTTCCCTCTAATCACCCTTCCCCTGATCCATCTTAACCTCTTAGCCCATCCTCCTCTCTCTCTCTCTCTCTCTCTCTCCCTCTGTCTCTCTCTCTCTCCAATAACCCACACTACGCATTCCCATCCCTCCCTCCTCCCCTTCTTCTTTTCCTCTCCTGGTATTAGGGTGCAGAGAGAGGAGAGGGGGTCGGTTTAATAAAGTCCAGTTCATGTGCTTGAGGATTTCCTTTATTTGTGAGAGAGAGATGATCAATAATGCCCTTCCCGTTTGACGATCAGAGCGCATCTCTCTCTTTCTCTCCTCTAATTCTGTATCATACTCTCTCCATCTTTCTGTATAATTTCTCCATCGCTCTCTCTCCCTCCATCTCTCTCTATACCATGGGAGAGGAGGGGGGCCAGCTGGGAGAGAGGGGGCTCTCATCCGCCCACCCGCAAGGTTCTTTCCTGCCCCCGGGGGGCTGGATACAGGAGCTCCCCACAGCGAGAGGAGAGTGGGTAAGACAGCACCTGCTAGGCGACGGTGCCCCAGACAAAGGTACCTCTGTCCAGGCCTCACAATGGCTGCCCCTGCCTGCCTGCTCTGGCAGCCCCACAGCAAGCCATCCTTACAGTCCTCATGTATACACCCCTCCACAGCCCTTGCACAATGACTGACTGTTGTTCCCAGGGTCCCTAAAAATTGTCCTGAAACCCTTCCTTTATAGCATAGTAAAGGCTGATCTCTGGTCGAGTGAATGGTTGGTGGTGTACCCCACACAGTTTGTCCAATAGGATGGTGCCCTGGGCCGGCGTGAGGGAGAGCTGATGGTCTGAGTGACTGGCAGAGAGTGTGGAGCCGCAGCACTGACCACTATATCTCTCTGTCTCTGGCCCTCTGGCCTTTGTTTGGATTCAAAAATGCCACTGGGTGGAAGCAGCCCAGGGAATTGATTTCTGGCCACTGGGTCTAGTTTTGAAGTGGTGGTGAAATGACTTCTTCTTGAGCAGCGGCTCCTAATAATGCATGAAGGAATTTTCACTCAGCCAAGGTCTGCCTCTCACTGGAGTTCATGTTTAAGGTTTCATAACCCCCCTCGCACCTCCACATTCACACACAAACAAACACACACACACACACAAACACACACACACACACACACACACGGAGGGCCTGCTCAAATTTTAGACAGGATTTTTTTTTTACGGACATAAGTAGACAGGTCACAATGATCTTAGACCATTCCTCCATACAGAATCTTTCCAGATCCTTGATATCCTTTTTCTGCGCTTATGGACTGCCCTCTTCAATTCAAACCACAGGTTTCCAATGGGGTTCAAGTCCGGAGACTGAGATGGCCATTTCGAAATTTAGATTTTGTGGTCGAGTAACAATTTCTCTGTGGATTTTGATTCGTGCTTGGGGTTATTGTCTTGCCGGAAGATCCACTTGCTGCCAAGTGTCAGCTTCCTGGCAGAGGCAACCAGGTTTTTGTCTAAAAT
This sequence comes from Oncorhynchus masou masou, assembly GCF_036934945.1. NCBI lineage: Eukaryota > Metazoa > Chordata > Actinopteri > Salmoniformes > Salmonidae > Oncorhynchus > Oncorhynchus masou. The sequence continues at coordinate 50,804,102 of NC_088222.1, forward strand.
GTCCTAGTACTTGGTCAAATGAATGATGCTATTGACCTTAACAAGGGCCCCAAGACCAGTGGAACAAAATAGCCGCATAACATCATAGATCCACCACCATATCTTACCATACGTATGAGGAACTTTTCTGCACATATTTCATTGTTTCGATGCCAAACCCACCAAAGAGCTCTATTTTCATGTCATCTGACCATAGCACCGCCCGGAGTTTGCTAAACGGCATTGGCACTTGGACTGGAACCGGAAGCTATGGTCGGCAGAAAAGTACTTCATACTAAACGGTAAAGTATGGTGGTGGATCTTTGATGTTTACGGGTCCATTGTTAAGATTAATGGCATTGTGAACTTTACCCAGTACCAGGACATTTTAGCCCTGGTTGCCTCTGCCAGGAGGCTGAAACTTGTCCGCAAGTGGATTTTTCAGTAAGACAATAACCCCAATCATTTAAAATTTGGTAGATTAAAAAATACTCTGATCGCGTATATTATTTAGGGTTAGGAAAGTGTTAAGGCTCTACAGGTTTACGCACTAAATATATTGGTGAATCAAAAATACACAGGTTTGATTCATCCTGAAAGTTGACCTATTAAATTGTTCAGTCCATGAAATATTGGAAGGTGAAAAGTGTACAATAGGTGTTGAACAGTAGTCCTATAAATCTACCCTAATAATCCTCACTACGACTACTGCGACGACAACGGTCCAGTCCTCGTCAACTGTGTGCCATTCTCCAGGTTTAAACGGCTCTGTATGGTCTGCCTTCAATAATGATTCAAATAGGCTACATGTCCCAAATTATTGCACAACTTGTAAAACGTTAGCCTAATATGATCCACCATTGCTAGCGAACCTCAGGAACAACCACACAAACGTGACAGGAAAGAAAGGTAAACTAACGAAGTAATGGAATGATGCAAAATGTAAGGAAACGAACACTAAAGTTACAGTTATAAATGTATTTGGGAATAATTAAGTGATAATGCCCGAGAAGTCCGTATTTGGGGGATATATTGGCACGGGTGTTGTGCGGCCACCAGACGAAGTCAAGTAAATGTTTGAAAGTATGAGAACAGCCACAATTCATACACATCGAAAGGGACCCATGAACGTTTGTTTAAGATTTATTTTTATTTTTCTGTAAATGTTAAAAATGGACGTTTATCGAGTTCTGGAATTAAACGCAATCGATTTCTCACGTGATATGTTCACGCGTGTCCAAAAACCATGTGTGTTTAAAAAAAAAAAATTTGTAAGGGTATACTCTGAGGGACTAACATTTCTCTGTCCTTGGCTTTATGGTATATTCCATTCATGATAATCCTCCCATAACAGTGCATGAAGTTGAGGCAAAGGCCAAACACATGCAGGAGGTCCAATAGGTCCCATATCCCTATTGCAGCACCTGTATATCACCATATTTTTCAATACGGTGCGCAGCCTTTCCTGCAAACAGAACCATGTCTGTCAATCAGCTTTGAGAGAGAGAGAGAGAGTCCCCCGAATGAATTAATTTTAGCATCTCTCTCTTTCCTTTCCCCCTGAGCTGGGTGACACTGGGTATTTACTCTCCCCCTGCCTGCTCAAATGGCACCCAGATGAGGTTCTGCTGGAAATGAATAGCGAACGGAAACAAGGAAGTGAACGTTACATGGACATGCCAGATGATTGGTTTAATTAGCGGAGGTGTATACAATGTGATTGCTAATCGGGGGAGGGATTGTAAGCAGCGCTTGATCCTGTCTGCTAATTATGCGCCTACTAGGTTTCCTAAACCAGTGCCTCTGTCTTTTATCCGACCCAGGGAAGAAGAGGAGGGGGTCGGGAGGGTGGGGGAGGGGTGGCTCTGGGAAGGCTCACATGCATCTATAAGGGTAAACATAGACAGTATGTACATAGCTTAGCTCACATGCACTGTCTCGTCTTCTATCATCAATAAAATCGTCTCCAAAAAGACAATCCACGCTGGTTGAAGGTGATGCACGCCATGCCAACACAAATGTGCAGTTTAGCCAATAAGCTAGTGCTGGTCATGTTCTCTCTCTCTCTCTCTCTCTCTCTCTCTCTCTCTCTCTCTCTCTCTCTCTCTCTCTCTCTCAATGATGAGCGCGTTTAAAATTGTGTCTACATTGGCCTACTCGGGACGGCGGTCAACCACGGTTGGCTAAATAATGTCTAGAAAGTGTTGCATAGCTCATTGGAGTTTGTGGAAAGTTGAGGCTGATTTATATGCGAGTGTACAGTATATCCGCAGTTTTTTTTTCTGTTCTGTATGAAACCATAGTGCCTCATGGAGCAGATATTATTTATGTGTGCTGATGTGGCCGTATGCGGTTTTGTTTTACATCAAGGACTTGGCTTGAGCTCTCAACGGGAGAGAGGAGGTGTAATTCAATTATGAACACAGTACAACGCAGTGTGAACGTAAGAGCACAGGGTAAGTAATGGTTCGTTGTGGTAGCGTGCGGGATGAAAAATGAACATTCATAGCCGTGTATGACTTCTGGCCCCCTCTCTGGAGTGTGCACTACTGTACTTTCCCTGCGTCAGCCTGGATCTGGTCCATGTAACAGAGGTGGTTCAGGGAAACTCGCTCGCGTGATGCATCATTTGCCTGAGACTTGCATTAGCTCCTCACGGTCTTGTGGGGCACATTGAGCAGACACTCTTTTCCAGATCGACTCACAGTCAGTGCATTAAAATAAGGTAGGTAAGACAACCACATATCATAGTCATTAAGTAAAACCTTGATGTGCTGAATGATAATGGCAGTATGGCTCTAGCTGTTCTCTCTTTCCCTCTGTGCTCTAGCTAGCTATCTGCAGTGATTCCCTGCAGAGTTTTCAGACTTGTCCATCCGCCACATTAGAGTATCTAGAGCCCACCGCCTGGCAGCCAAATTTCTCCTGAATATGGCACCACTGACTGATTAACCCATTGAATCTTATTTGCTGTTATTGCACACTGAGGGCTCTCTTTGATCGAGTCTATGGCTCAGTCAGTACAACCTATTGGATTAGAATACATGACCTTATGCCAGTCTCAATGGCTGTGTTTGTACGATAAAGGAAATGTCTGAACATTTTTGCACTCGTTATGTTTGACCCAGTAAACATTGTTGGGGCGGCAGGGTATCCTAGTGGTTAGAGTGTTGGACTAGTAACAGAAAGGTTGCAAGTTCAAATCTCTGAGCTGACAAGGTACAAATCTGCTATTCTGCCCCTGAACAGGCAGTTCCTAGGCCGTCATTGAAAATGAGAATTTGTTCTTAACTGACTTTCCTAATTAAATAAAGGTAAAATAAAAAATTGTCCAATTTATTAAATGACTTAAATGGGACGGGTATCCTTACCGATGCAGGATGTGATTTATTACTTGCTATGTTTAAATTCCAGCCTTTCCATTGGTCATAGGGGAGAGTGGGGTAAGTTGAGACATTTTTTACATTCAGCATCACTCTGTCAAGGAAAATATAGTATTTTCTCTAACCAAGATATTTACATATGTTTCAGCATGTTGTGTGTAACTGGAATTAATCAGAACTAATGCCAAACATTACAGTTTTGAAAACATGGCTTGTTCAAAGTCTCTTGGCACGATTTACTATGCACATACTGTCTATGTTTACGTATGGGGTAAGTTGAACCAAGGGAAAGGGTAAATTAAGCCGCCTAGACATTTCTGTACTGATTGAAATATTACCACTACCTTTTTAAAACCATGCCTATCTATATTTCCCAAACACAATCACAATCGCTTTTTTGTCTTTTAATCATTTTAAATATATTTTAAACATAGGCGTAACACCTAAAAAACACTTTGTACTTTTTTTTAACATAGGCCACATTTTACCTCATATTCCAGCGATAATGCCCTGCAATACACTTGGGAAGAAGACACTTGCTATTGGCTCAACTTATCCCATGGCCATTGGCTCAACCTACCCCATGGCCATTGGCTCAATTTACCCCATGGCCATTGGCTCAATTTACCCCATGGCCATTGGCTCAATTTACCCCAAGGCAAACATTTTGACAATGTTAACCAACACAGCTACAAGGATGCACTTTCATGCTAGGTTTCAGACATCATTATTGAAGCTTATAGAGACCCCAACTGATGTATAGAACAATCTTAAAATGATCTACTTTGGTTTAGATACAAGCATCATGAAACCTCTAACACAATACATTCATTTGACTTGATGAAAATCATTTTTTGGACCTAACTTGCATACCACTTTTTCCATGTGGTTTCTTACTTGACAGACTCCATTAAATGATGACATCTTCCTAAATATTTGGTGACATGATTCCTTTTGTGTATGGTTTCCCAGAAACAAGGGTAGCTCAAGTTACCCCTATGTTCCCTATAGAGGAAAGTGAACAAATGTTTATGAAGTGAAGATATGGATGAAGGGTATGGATAAAGAACCTGTACAGTGTTTTCTTTATCTTTGTGTTCTTGATTACCTTGTAAGAAGAAAGAAACTCTACTTCTCTGATCCAATTAGCAGACATTTGCAGCCTTGGCAGCTGCATGAAACACGGGGACATGGAGAATCTCCCTTCTAATGAGAGAAAAAAAATAGTTTGAGCAATTTGGGCTGAGTTCTTTTCCGTGCAGCGGCGTGGAGCGAGGGGTTGGGGGAGGGGGTTGAGGCATAGAGGTAAATTAACGTGATTGTGTTTATTTGTGGGCTGTGTGTGGGACACAGGAAGCCTCGGGGGCCTGGCCTCGCACTGTTTGTTATGAAGTGAGGAGGAAGCTGTTAGCGGTCTCTGTCCTCCATAACTGCTGGGAATGGAGCCTTTGTGGAGCCAGCCCAGTGCAGAGGCAGACGCTGTTTTCTTCAAACACATGCAGCAAACACCAGACACTTTTAACCCTTCCTCAGTACTACTGAAACACTTTATTTAACATGGCATGAAGATACAAGCACCTAGTCCATTTTTGTTTATATTCAATTTTATTTTCCCCCACCTCAGTGTATCTCCTCCTCTCTCATCCCCTCTTGCTTACTTCTCCTCCACTGCTTTGAACAGCATGTTGTAAAACACAAACACGTCCGTCTTTTTTCACTCGCCTGAGGTTTCCCTTTAGTTTCCTTTAGTAATTTGACATTTTCACCACATCCAGTTTGGTTTTCTCGCTGGTGTCCTGGCTGGGAGCAGCAGGGCTTTTTCAGGAACATTCTCCCCCCCTGCAATGCTCTCTTGTGTGGTTTCCTTATTGAGGGCCTCCAAAGCACATGGCTGTGGTCCCAGAGGAGGCCTGAGCAGGTTCTGAACCAGAGCAAACACGGTCAGACCAGCACAGCACAGAGCAGAGCTGAAGAGAGCAGAACAGGCCTCCCTCACTAGGCATAAACATGTAGCCAACACACACCAAGAGATGTTTCATTGAGTAATTTTACTATTCCCTTTTTAACTTTACACTGTTTCTGCTACAGAAGGACAGAAAGAGAGGGGAGGGGGGGGGAACACTGGAGCTCTGTCCAAACAGGTCATCTCCTCTTTGCGCCATTCAATCCTTTCAGTGGGAACACAAGCAGAGCCAAGACGTCTCCTCTGGCAATCCCTCTCTCCCACAGTTTATATGAGAAAAATATGAGCATAAAACTCAATTTTGTTAATGAATAATTTCCACAGTCAGAATCTGGTCACTGTAATTTGTCTTATTTTACATGCAGCAGAATGATGTTCAGAATTCCAGAGTTCAAATCATGAT